>NW_028278730.1:0-300000 GCF_059751315.1 Micrasema longulum | reverse complement strand
ACACAGATGCTTATCATAATATAAAGTACAACAAAGCATTTACGAGCCACCCGGTAGTCAGTACATTGCATTGCCAGATTCCAGTCCGAAGCTCAGTTAAATACTTCTACTGCAGTGTATAGAATGAACAATAAAACCCATTCAGGCTGATTAGCCAGCATCATGGCTGTAATGAATACCACGATTGGTACCCAGCACCACCACCTATCTGTGTGCCTTTTACATTTCTGACTCTATTTACACATGTGCTGTGGTGAGGTGCCAACTATGCATGTATGAAGATGCATTTAAGTATTCTGTCCGAGAGTTCATTTCAATCGTAGCTCATTTACTACAAGACCAAAATTCGTATAAATAATGTAGAGAGTCCAACGAAAATTTTTAAGATACATTAATTTCAAAACATTTAAATTTTTAAATTCTTGATGGAAGTTCATTGAAATTTATTATATAAATGAAAGACGCGTCATACTTTAATTTTTACATCATAACATCTATATTCCTTCAAATTTAACCAGTCTCGAAGATGTCGCGAAAGCGATGAAACCGGTCACTGGATATTCCAAATTTGTGGATTAAAGTATCACTCGTCTTTTATTTATATAATACATTAATTTCAAAAAAAAACCGCACAATCATCCGAGTGAAGGCTTTATCAAATCCTTAGACGTCCTTGGCTTAAGGCAAATCTACATGAGGATAGTAATACTTGCCATTCACAAAAATAGGAGCACTCAGGTGATTGTGAGTCATGCGTACTCAGCCAGGAGTACAGTAAGAAACGATTAGGTGCTTCCAATAATACGTACAGTGGTATTCCAAAAATCATTTCTATATAACGGACCTAAACTAAACAACCTGATACCGTGCGTTTGGAAATCTGATAAACCATCAGTATTGAAAAAACGAATAACAATTTGGTTGACAAACATCGGAAGTAAGGAATCTGAGAATTCATTGAGGATAGTAATCTAAATATTATGCTATCCCATTAAATCATTTTTAATTTATTGTATTATCAAATTTATTGTGACCAAATTTTATTTTTTTGTTTTTGAAAAGAAATACAAGCATTTTTAATCACATACATTTTTGTGACATTTTCCTTTATTTCTAAGTAAAATTATGCATTCGGTAATACTAAAAAAAATATAAATTGAAATACTTTAGTTGAAACCGTTGAAACTTTTTTCTTAAAAAAAGAAGATAATTCTGGTTGCAATATTTTATTTATAACAACATCTTATTTACGTTTTTTAACCTTCAGACCTGCCCTTATGGGTTTCGGTAAGGGCAGATATGACAGCAGATTTGAAAGCACTGTAGTTTTATTTAAAAAAATGTTACAAAACTTCAACATTGGCTTACTTCTTGATATTTTGAAAACTTAAAACTATCGACGCTTAACCCAATATTTCGCGAGTCGAGAAAAACCTGATAATATCATACATAAATAAACCGCAAATGTGTTAAGCAAACTGCATTAACACATTTTATGGGCTATTTTTACGAAGATGACATGTTATTTCGAGGTCGTTTTACTAGTAACAATGATAATAACACATCCCACGGGATCTATTAAAGATAATATTGGTACTGAAAATAAAAATAACAACACGTTTTTTTTTAAATTCTATTTTTTATTCCTTGTTCCTGATGATAAAGAAATTCAGGACAAATTGTATGTTGAAGACTAACATTTCGTCACCGTTCAAAAGTCACTAACCCTAAAAATGTAATTTTTAAGAAGCGTGAAAAAACCGAATTATTAATTTTTACTAGGTAACATATTATTAAACATATTTTTTTTTTTTTTTTAATAGTCACACAATAATCTTAAAATTAAGGTCCTGCTGAATTACTATTGCTTCGATTTTTTTTCATACTTAACCTACATCAATAATAATTTTATCTGAAAAACATAACTTACATTGTTGTTCTCCACCATTCTGCTTATATTTTTGTTCTCCATCTCCGCTGTGATATGTTAATGTTGACAGCTCCTTAGGAGGTTAAATCCAATTCTTGTCTACAAAAGTTTAAAAAAACCTTGTTGATCAACCTAATGAATTGTTTCTGGTAATGCTTAGGGTCGCAACGATGTAATAAATGAAAATCATCATATTCGCTTTCAAGTTTTCATATTTATTTGACGTTTGTGTGTGGGGCTTCACTGTGGCCATATAATGTTTATTTATCTATTTAATTGTATTTTTTATGGTTCACAAAAAATGAACCATACATACTACATTGGTATAATAATCACAATTTGTTATTAGTATTATTTTTATTGATTGATTTGGTGTTTATTTTGTAGAACTCCATATTTAAACATATAATTAGAAATCAAACACTGATTCGAGTCTACTGAACACTTTATTTTATTTTTACAAATATAAACATGTAAAAATAAAAACTTCGTGACAATTGTTTCGCCTTATTAGGGCATTTTCAAACGAATGTGAAGATTATTTGGATTGACTGTCCTTATATAGTTATATAATTCAAGGTACTTAAGTAGAAAAAAAAAATCTTATGAACTATAGCATGTATATTAATCATAATTGAGGGAAAAACCAATGGTTAAGGGTGAGGCTAAGTGTTTAATAGTATTATCAATTATTAATCAATAATATTATAATAGGTTGCTGTTCATTATGCAGCTGGAGCATACAACACTTTCCGTAGATATCCTCCACTCTTAAAACATTTTTTTTAACAGTTCGGTTACTAGAGAACAAATATGGTATATATAGTATATTTTTTTTTTGTAGAACATTTAAAGGTCTAAGATGTTATGTTTAGATATTGTTCATCAATTATGTGTGAACACAGCATGCACAAAAAAAGAAAAAAAAAGTTTATGGTTGACTTTATTCACATTGGCTAGCTTAATTGAATTATTTGATTGTTATGAAAGTTATTACAATAAATTTTAAAGGTATTTTTGTGGATATCTGTTATTGGTTTAGTTTTATATTTTTTCGTTTGTTTATGTATATTTGCTGTGATCCAAATAAATAAAATGAAACATGAAGCAAAACGTAAACACACGCAAAAAATAAAATCCACAATTAACGACTTTGTTTTCGCGTCGCGTCGCGTCGTTGCGTCGCGTTGCGTCGCGTTGCGTCGCGTTGCGTCGCGTTGCGTCGCGTTGCGTCGCGTTGCGTCGCGTTGCGTCGCGTTGCGTCGCGTTGCGTCGCGTTGCGTCGCGTTGCGTCGCGTTGCGTCGCGTTGCGTCGCGTTGCGTCGCGTTGCGTCGGTTGTATTGAGGCCTTAGCATTAACCCTCGGCATTATGTCATGCGTGCGAGTCAGGAAAATTGCATGTTTGCGATGTTTCGTTGGGATTAAGGTACTAAACGAAAATATGAAACTAATTATACACAGATGGCGCTTTTATATTTTTTTAATTGAAAAATACAATTTTTACGTTTATTGTCGATGGAAATTTTACAAAATTTGGTTTGCGGAAACTTTACACTAGTATATTGATTGTAACAAATACCATAACAATATAAATTAGGTCCTTTTCACAAATATTCCTGTTTAAGCTAGTAAACAACGTCGTAGACTGCCCTTTACTTACAAGTTCTTTAGAATATCTTGTACCCAACAGAACAAGACTCCATACTACATTTAATTTGCTAGTACCCAGGACTAACTCAAGGAAAAACGACTTTTTCTTTAGAGCATGTCATAATTATAATACTGTTCTCTCCGGTCACGCAGACGCAGACATTTTTCATCTCTCCTATATGAAATATAGAATATTCCTTATAGACAGTACACCCGCTTAATTACTTTATTTATTTTACTTTATTTACAGAAAAACAAATAAATAATTAACATTTATTTTAAATCATTTCTACCGTTTGTATTTTTATCCTAATATAAATATAAATTTTAATAAAGCGCGCCCAGCGTCTGCGGTGAGCCAAGAAAATATCCGATTATTCCAGCTTATTTTTTATACCAATAAGTATACTATATAAGATTAAACTTGCAGAATTCACAAATTATTTGAAGATTCTTAATTTGGAACAGTATTTCAAATATTGTTTATTAAGGACTATTTTTCTTTGAGATTGTACTTTTGACATAAGACCATAATTACTTTCATGCGGCATATTACAGGACATATACCGCTCCACGCGGCCGTTTTCAGCACCTTAATTACTAAAACAATGCGACCAGTTGACATTTCAATTAAATACATAATATCGACTGAATTCACAGTGGTTTTATTTATTTATTTTTTAATGAATTATATAAAAAAGTAATGGATGATTTATCTATATAATATAATATATCACGAAGGTACATCGTTTGAGTTGATTTCATGGATGAGAGTTGTTGTATCACAAAGAACCACAGAAAAATATCAATTTATAGTATATTTTACTTACATTATATTATGTACCTTCTATGTAGGTACAAACATATGATATTTTTTTATAGCTTACCTGTAAATAAAATCACCGTTCGCCACTGTTACATAGGCGATATTAGGTCCTTAGCAATGATATGCGCATGACTTTCCCTTATATGCAAGTTCAGCGCGTAGCGTGTCGGGCCGCCGGGCGTCGGGCGCAGCGCAGCGGTTTCTGCCTTTCTTGCTTGTGTCGGTAATGCGAAAAAGGTTAATTAGCTTCAACTGTGCAGCGAGGCGCATTGCCTGGGAGTTCTCCCCCGCTCGTTATTTATCATTCCTTCACTTACTTGTACATTCAGGGGTCTTCAATCTGCAGTCCGCGAGAACTCGAGCGTGTCTTGTTTCCGACCCGACTAAATTAACCGGCCAAAATCAAAGCTAAAAACATAGGAACCCGGGAAGCCATTGAAGACCTGCAGCAGTATGTTTAACTTAGAGCAATCGCCATGAAAAATATAAACCTGTCGTGCTGATTTCACTGGACGATATTTGGTTAAAATATATTGTGCTCTAAGAGATTAGGAACTTAAAATTTTAATTAGTTGTTCTATATGATATATGCTAGTATATACTATACTAATATCTGTATCTTAGAGGAATAACCACGGGAGTCACATTGAACGAAATGTCCAGGAAATAAGATTTTGTGATATGCGATTTCCAAAACTTCATAACTTTCAAACCAAATGGGATAACTTTATAAGTACATATAATATTTTTTTTTGTATTTGAAGCACTTTATTTGTGGTTATTTATCATAATAAAATAAATAAAAGAAGTTTGTTTTTAACCACTAATTATTTTTTTCACCAAGCGGTTTCAAAGCAAATAAGCTTCTTCGTCATAGTTTACGTAACTAATGAATTATTTCCTATTTTATTTTATCCATGTTTACTAAAACAAAACAAAAAATTACAAAAAAATGTTTACTAAATTAGTCCACTCTTGTCTAGTTTCAAAAATATGCATCTCAAATTACCATCATTTATGAAAAAAAGACTTGATTTATTAGCTCGACGTGTAGTATTTAGTAAACATGGATAAAATAAAATAGGAAATAATTCATTTTTATCGTCTACAAAAATTTGGACAGACTCAAAATATTGTTAATAATTTATTAGTAACGTAAACCTTGACGAAGAAGCTTGTTTTCTTTGAAACCGGTCGGTAAAAAAAAATTAGTGGTTAAAAACAAAGTTGTTTTATTTATTTTATTATGGGATAATTTTAACTTATAAAGAATTTTTAATGAAAAATAATTATTATTTAGATAATAATAGTACATAGCAAGATAGTGTATCTGGGACTACTGGTGTTTTTTTCACTAAAAAAATAATTTCACTAATTTCTTGCATAATTTTTGGTTTAATTTTTTTTTTATAAATCTTGGGTATAAAGAAATTCATGTTTTTAAAAAAAATATATATATATTAAGCCAAATATGTTAATATTATAAATGTTTGTAAAAGGCAGATTTGCCATTTATGTTAATAAAATAAAATAAAACAAAGCGGACTTCAGATTTTTATATCAACTTAAAAAAGCCTTTAAACGACGAAAAAGGATTTGGGTAAAAAAAATAGCTTATTTCGATCATTTCTGTATTTTTATCTTCAAAATGGCAAAAAGTGGACTCTCGTGTTTTATCCTCTAAGGTACAGATATTTGCATTACCCACGTAACAGTTTTTCTAAAATTTATTCATATTATTTCAATTCTTCATACTT
Organism: Micrasema longulum; assembly: GCF_059751315.1. Taxonomy (NCBI): domain Eukaryota; kingdom Metazoa; phylum Arthropoda; class Insecta; order Trichoptera; family Brachycentridae; genus Micrasema; species Micrasema longulum. The sequence goes on along the minus strand of NW_028278730.1, from coordinate 293,836 downwards.
TCAGGCATCTCATCATACATTTATTTTAATTTCTTTTCACTTTAAATATATGAGTCTTATTCTATTCTTATTTCTTGTAATACAATTATGTACGTAAAATAATAAAAAAATGAAGTGATTGGGCACTTGATCGTTAAAAATCAGCCCATTATAAGAGTAAAAAATTATATCTTCCGCTTCGTCCTTAGTTTCGGCGTTCTTTACGTAAAAGTGTACCCACATGTCACTCGCCTCGGTGGTCTGCGGTCCACCGGGAAGGCGGGCGGTTGTTGGAAGTTGGAAGGACGATAATTCAACGTCCATCTTTGTTTCTGGTTAACTATGCTGACGTAAGTCGGTCACACGGAAAATAAATTACGAGAGTGTAAAAGTTCATTACACAGATCGTAAATCTTCATGACTGAGAAGTCGTTAAAAGTGAAAAAAGGTTATGATTTTGCAGTTCACTGCTCGGAGATTCAAATTATTCAAATCTAATTATTATCAACAATTCTTTATGTCGATTTATCTATTTCCGCTTCGTAGTACATAAAATTATAGTAGTTTACTAATAATGTTTAGTAATCAGTTCTCTGTGGTTTTATCTCTCCCATTAGGAGGAAACGCGGTCTGACATTTTTATTCATACTAACGTATTCTTGAATTTTCTCCCTGAATTATGGCACTACAGCAATGAATTTTTTACACACTATAGATATCTATCATTAGCGTATCTCCATTGATTTGCTTTTTCGATAAATTGTTTCTTATGGGAGCTAGAGCAATCCAAAACCCCATAAAAGCGCCTAGTTTTTTTGCCGTCTTTAGACGTACGGTGTACGTTTTTAATAAATAATGATTAAAAACGCAATAAGTAACCGAAATAACCGACACAGCAAAAACAAAGCTTGATTTTTTTAAAAAAAGCTATCAGAAACTCTAAATTGGCCAAATGTGTGTCTATTCTGCTGTCCCGTTTTTCGTACCCCAAAACTGAACCGATTTAAAAAAAAATAATTTTTAAGTATCAGAAGGAAATTTTCTGAGTCAATACCTTTTCTATTTTTTCAAAATAATTAATCGTATTTGTATATCTTACGTCCAAAAACTCAGAGAAAAACTGGACGCTTTTTTGGGTTTTTTTGTGGTTTTAGCTCCTATAAGAAATAATTTATCAAAAAGACAAAACGATAAAGACACGCCAATGGTAAATATCTATAGCGTGTAAAAAGGACATTGCTCTCATGGCATAATTCAGGGGTAAAATACGGGATTACGCATGAAGAAATGTAAGACCGCGGTTTTTAACATCTTAATCTGATTTGGATTATTTGAAAACCCTATAACCGTATTGGCTCCAATTGTTTGTCTACGAAATATACGGAAAAATTTTTTGGTGGTATTTTTCCACGATACACGTTTATGATCATATAAGAGCATAAATAACAGTCTTCTTGATGTGAACGGTAAACGTTTCAAAAGAAACTGCTTTTAGATGTAGATCAATGTGTATATTTCTCATTAGGTACTCTGGTAGATTGTCGAGACAGCGTGGTGCCAGCATATTGAGACGCAATTGTTATATTTACCACGTTTTATCTTTTGTGAGATTTTCGGTACGTATTGGCTATCTCGACAATTTGGTTCACCACCTTGTAAAAATACGTTTATAAAATTTTCCATCTCGTTTCGATGTAAATAATATACGATGCTCATGTCTAACTGAATGATTTACCACTGCCTTATCTCAAAACTGATGTTCTTAAAAAGTTTTAGTGTATTATGCTCTGATAAAATTAAAATAGTTACGTCAGAAACTTGAATGATACGCGTAATTGATTAAAATGATAGCGTCATGTTTAAAAATAAATTATTATATTTAGGTTTTAATTGCGTTAATATCTCTTTTATATTTGTTATGATAATTCGGAACGTTTTATCAAAAACTGTTTATATTTTTCAGATGACATAACTTTATCGAATGTTCTCCAAAAACCATCGTTTTCAAAAACAGCTTCTTCTTTATCGCTTGATAATTTTGTCGATTATATCTATGGATTTTTTTATTAGACTACTTGCAAAATCGTTCAGAACTATACTTTTGATTATCAAATTGGTTAATAGTCCTTTAATTCGGACTGCATAATTATGACTGAAATATTTAGTACCGAATCAAATTTTGATCTACAAAATTTTCTACGTAGTAATTTTTAACTCAGAACTGATTGCCAGTTCCTTCGAAAAAAGTAAGTTGGAAAAAATTTTAGATACGTTTCCGTAAAAATAAATAAAAAAAGGTTGCCTACAAAAACATTACAAATATTTTAACTCTCCCTTCTCGGTGATGTGTAGCTAGTTCACCTTGCATCTCATAACTTTAATATCTATAAATAAAAAAAAACTTGGTTAAGATTTTCGGTATTCCTCCGTAATACATTTCACACTAGAATATTTCATAGTCCCTGGACTGGTACTTGAAGCGTAAGACTGATCATTTTACCTTCATGTAACAAAAATGATCAAGATACGCTGCGATGGGTGCACCAATGCAGTGCCCTGTGCACCATTAGGTGCGGAAAGGGAATTATGATGATGATGAAATAGAGTAGTGAGTTTGAAAAGTGAAATGGCTTATTGTGATTATTTCTGAAGCGCTTTTACACAGGTTTAACGATCCACTTGTAATTGGCCTCGGTTCTGACAAAACAGAATCGTAAAGAGAAAAAACTATCGCAAAGGAAAAGGTGACAGTTTCCCACGAGTCGCGAGTTTTACTCGACGCTATTTAATCAACAAGTCGGTACAAGTACGCAGCTAAGCTGGTGCGCAGGTACGCAGGTACGCAGGTACGTCTCGGTATCGACAATCGGTGTAGGCACAGTAAGCAGTAGTAGAGAAACGTAATAGAACGCAATTCCGAGAAAGGAGATTGTCAGGAAACAGGTAGGAATGCAGCTAGCTGTCGATAGGCAAAAAGAGCAGTTGATACTTTTTCAACACAAATCGCGATCGCGTCAACTAGTTGTTCTTACATGTCTACATCTACTAGCTACTAGTTTTACTATGCACCGGGGCCGCTATTACAATGGTAAGCTAAGGACGCCATACCTTCAACTTGATGGTAAAATTGAAGATAAATTCTCCCGATGGATTACGAAGATACACTACCGACCTCCTTTAAGTTTTAGGGTAAGAGTTTCAAGGTAAGTACATCGGGTCTAGTACCTCACCGTACACATATTTATTTATTTTATTTATTTCACTTTTTGTACATAATGTCATTTGTACATTGGCGGGTTTATTGCCAAATGGCAATTTCTTCCAACCAACCAATAAAATAAAAGTTTTAATTTTATAATTCAAGTTACAGAACATATTCCATAGAAAAAAAAGATTAAAAAGCTAAAGATATATAAAAATAGAAATCAACGTATTTGTTTATAGATTACCATAAATCAAAAATATTACTCAATGGGAAAAAGGAAAAAAGAGGAAAGAGGAAAAAGGAAAGAAGGAGAGATTAAGGAAGAGAAAGGAGATGTTTCTTCAGACGTGATTTACGCATTAAAACTGGCAGAAATTTTGCTCCGCCGAGCAGTTTTTGCTTTCAATGCAATTTATTTAATTTTTTAATCGTTCTGAGGTGGCTGGTTTTTCTCGAAAGCCTGTTAAAAATATGAGAGTGAAATAACTAAATTTTAAAGTCAAATTAAACTCTGACATAACTGTCAGTTTTGAAAATAAACTGCTAGATGCACAGATAATGTGGCTAGATTCTGCCCTATTAATATATAAGAGCATCTAGCCGTAAGAAGGTTGTCACCACAAAAAATAAATTGAGTTATTATATTTTTTGCATCTGTTTTATTATCCTCCTGAGTGTACGTATCGAGATGTTAAACGAACCGGGTTTGTAACCACTTGGTTCCTAGATAAACACAGACGAAAGTTAAGCATACCGTCTTAGTAATTGTCAAAAATTATATACAAATTTTATTTAAGCGAGCATTTTTTGCTTGAATTGGGAATTATTGGAGTTTATAATCGCTTTGTAGTGGTCACTTTTTTATTATAGAAGCCAATTTAAAATATAAATGAGAACTTTTACATTTTTTAATTAAGTAAGGAACGTGCTACTAAATTTTAAGCGTCATTCATTGGTTGGATTCGATCATATGATGTCGAGATGACAAGTTGGTAAAATATACCGAGGTAGATAGTATAGTAGTTAAGGTATACCATCTCGGTATGTACCGATGAAGATAGCCTCTATAATCGCGGCCCAGCTATAACTCTTACTGTGGGGAATGGTCAGAGTTATGCTGAGCAATTATTGATGAATGCGGTTTTGAAAAATACACGATAAAGATGTATTTTGAATCTTGATCGGTTTCAGACCCACACAGAGGCGTCTATTTATAAAAAAAGTTGAGTTGACCAAACCGCATTCGTTTTTTTTCCATTTTTTAAACAGTTTTATACTCAGAGTAATAATGCGTAAACTAGAGAGAAGCCCTAACACTATGTTTCATAGAACGCAAGCGATGTTGGTTTGTTGGCTAGCAACCAATTGGTGGCCATTTTGTTTTATTTGACAACATAAACACAACGGTTCGATCGGATACTTTTGTAGCTGTGCTTGGCTTTGTTTGTAAATAACTAAATAAGATATTTACGTTATAATAAATAAGAATCGACTATGGTGAATTGCAGTAAGTTTGGTTGCAGCAATAGGAGCGTCAAAGGTGTTAAAGGAGTCAGTTTTCACAGGTAATTGATTCCGACAATAGCAATGTTAACCTTAAAATCGCATCTAAAGCTAGGGTTTCCTAGGACAGCGGTGCCCGTATTTTAACGGCCGTAGTGAACGGTGATGCAGTGGACAGCCGTCGTAACAGTGACTAGAGTGTGGTTTTCTAGGAAAACGGTGTTATCAACACCATTTAGCACCGTTTTCTTAGGAAACCACTCTCTAGTCGACGTTACGACGGCTGTCTACTGCATCACCGTTCACTACGGCCGTTAAAATACGGGCACCGCTGTCTTAGGAAACCCTAGCTTAAAACGACGTGTCCAAATTTCAGGCCGCTACGACTCGCCATTTTGAAGATGTGACTGACAAACAAACAAACTCAACAGAGGACTTTGCTTCAATAGAGTTGGGATTTATGTATCAATAAATATAACAAAACAACAAACAAAAACATGTATTTTCAGTTTTATAAAATAAATATAGGCGAATTTTAGAAAAAAAGATTGAAATAACCCTGCAATGATAAATACACAAGTACATATTTAAAAATAATTACAATGCAAATTAATATCCATTCGGAAATTTTTGACCTGAGTACGGCCCATTGTTTTGCTGCGAACTGTAGCTAACTGAATACCCAATAGTCATAGAATGGTTTTCCTACGTTTGGGCTCGTCTCTAGGTTACGAATTATTACTGTGAGGTTTTATACATCATTTAACGTTTAATCATCAGTGGGGGGCCACTATACGAAGCAAAGTGTCGTTGCGTTTTCAGGACTCAGGGCATGTGTGGTAATGTGTCAATGCTTAAAATACAATATCATTGTAAAAAAAACATAGGAAAATATCACCCATTTCTTTTTTCCATCTTTAAAATAATAGCAACCAAGGCCAAACATGTCGCGTTTTTTAGCAACATATTTTTATTAAATTTCTTTTTTACTTTTATGTATGAAAACATTTCTCTACAATATCCATATTGATTTCGAAAATACAATTAATTATTTTAAATCCATTTCATATACACGGTTTTTCAGGGCCATATCGCGAAACTTCAGAGGAAAATTCCTCATGGTAAGCTTTAAAAATATTTCTTGTAAAGTTTTCCCAAAAAGTCATTAAAAAAAAAATAATCTCAAAATGAAGTATGTAAATCTTTAATTTCTCGGACAAGCAGTCCCCCCACAAACCCCTACCCAGCCGCTTCCCTTGTCCGCGTCTGGTGCGTATCGCTTCGTTGATCAAACTCCTTTTTTTCGTTTTTTTTTTGTCGGGGAGTGGTAGGGTTTAAGGAAGGGATGCTAGTCTCCGATAAAATAAAGATTTACTCCATTTTGAAATCAGAAAAAATCTTTTTTTTTTTTTAAATGACTTTTTGGAAAAAAAAGGCATTTTTTAAAGCTAACCACGAGGAATGTTCCTCTGAAGTTTCACGGTCTGGGCCTGAAAAACCATGTATTTTTATTGGTATTCGTAATATGTGATATTCCTCTATTGTAAGATCGTTTAAAAAGTCGCTGCTTGCAATGGATGATACGCGTTGTAAAAGCTTTTTGGAATAATAATGGATCTGTACAGAATAAATATTACTTCAATGTACAAAGAAGTGCAATACATGCTACAGTCGACTTTGAACTGTACAAGAGAGTAGCATTGCCGAGTGCAGCTGTCGGCGCCGCGCAGGCTGCCATCACAAGGTTTACCAGCTCTACCTGCACGGCCCTAGATATATTATATTATATACACCTAATGTATTCCTCGTCGCTCGGTGCTCTGTGGCGCTGGCATTCGCTTTGAAGGGAATGTGTATTCAGTTGATTTTATTCAGAGTTGAACCATTCTCAGAGTTACCTAATAAACCACTTCACCGACCAACATCGAGCATGCCTCGCGAATTAATATTCCAACGACTCACCGACCCGATGAGAATTAATTCAACGCGCTGTTTTAGTCATTACAAGCGAACTTATTGAGATTAATTTTGTCCCTTCGCGTGAATAGACTGGGTGATGCAAGAATAAAACTATTTGCTCAAAAAAATTAACTGTAAGAATCACTCTTAGAGCACCGAAAAAGTTATTACAAGTAAGTTGAATAAATAATGTATTTTATTGTCAAAACGGACAGAACTCGATGAAAATGCAACAATTATTTTATTTTAAACGTAACTTTTTGTGATGCAACTGGCCTTAACCTATATACGCCTATTCGTCTCTCGGTGAATTAAAAAAAAAAGTATTGTAAATATAAAAAAAACGTTTTTTTTTAATGTATTTAAAAAAAAATTAAGGTTTTTCAGGCCTTACTACGCGTAATATATATCACATACTAAATTGATTAGCAGGTTGTAACAAGTTTTTAGTGTAATATATATACGTCATTGTGCATATCTAGGTTAGTAAGAACTAATCTGGCCGTGATTTACAGAAACTATTTTTTATAAGGGAGTAAAGAAATATAGAGTTTTTTAGTTTTGATGATAGTGTGTTATTGACTAGTTTGAGAAGTCACTTTATACATTGAAGCATATACTATTGATTGTACCTCGAGGATTAAATTGAATATTAAAATATGAAAATCAAATTACTGAAAATAATTATTAAAAATTAATGTAAACTAAAAAAATTAACTGAAAAAGTATCTACATGAATATTTGACATTTAAAAAGTTTTTCGGTAGTAAAAAAGTTGACAATATCCGAAGGAATACTGTGAATGAAAAATTTTCATCGCTTTTAATTTTATGACCGTAAAGTAGTATTAACATCCCTACGCCGAGTTTCGAAACTTTGACACGTTTTGATCTGTTCTAATATTTAGTGCCAGTTGCATCGAATATATTAAGTCAAAATTATTACCAAATGGGCAAAAGGAACTGCTTCTTCTAGCCCATTTTACGAAAGCGAGACGATTATTTTATATTTATGACGTGTAGTCAATATCATTAATGAAAATTAGAAATAGTACTGGTCCCAAGTGACTTCCCGGGGAAAACCGTTAGAAGCGTAAAAATGCGTAATTTTCTATTAAGCAAGTTACTTGAAAACCATTACAAATTATCCTCCAACACACGCCTTAAAAAAAATACGTAGTTCATGTGATACCCGAGTAGCTCTAAAAAAATCATTGTTGTGTAGATGATCAATTTAACTTTGACGTTTCCGATGTTACCTGGCCCTTAATATCGATAGTTAACCCGAAAATCCCTGACCTAAGACATAATATTGTGTTATCCTTGTTATTGCAACAAATTTTTAAACAATTTATGAAATTCTGAAATACTATACTTTCAATTAAATGTCGTAGAAACCCATTAACTTCTTTATGTTGCACCTGCTTGTCGGAAAACCGAACGAGATAAATTTTCTGTCTATCTATGCTAAGTTACCAACATCGCGATACATAGATAATAATATGTAACTCCGTGCTTGTAAGTTGCAAGTGCTTCTATAACTCAGAGAAAATACTAATTACGCCTTGTGCTAATCTTTGGATTTAATAATCTCTCGCAACTAGAACCAGCACCCGGGTCTACCAGTTCCTTGACAGCTTTATAACCCGACAAACAGCTGTATGTACGTATGAACATAATGTTATAATTCTTATTTACAGGCACGAGTACCTTCTTAGGTATATAAGTACCATACATAGTTGATAACCCACTAGACGTGTAGGCGCGAACCTAGAAGGCGCGGTTTTTCTATATAAACTTAAAACAGATGGATGAAAGTTCTAGAAGGAAATATGGAAGTGTAATCTGTCATTAAGTGCTTTAGAAAAATGAGTGTATTGTCGGAGATTTTTTAGTACGCATGGTGAAATAATTCGAGAAAATCTCACCCACCGTGATACACTCTTTCACTTCAGAATAATCAACAGATAAAAGTGAAGAAATTTATGGGCAGAATATTGAATGTTGCAGTGTGTTATTTCTACATTATCTTCTCAAAAAAGTTCCCCAGAGATGGTTGAGGCTAAAATATCTATAAACGTAGAAGTTTTATTGATAGACCTCACTGTATCGAAATTATGAACACACAAAACGTACATTTAATACATGGAAAATGCATGAGTAGGGAACTAAATATGTAAATAGGATGGATAATGACTTAGATAATACTATTATGTTAATGAATAAAAAATACCTAATGAACGAAAGTAGAGGAATCATTAAATTCTTAATCTTAGAGGTGGAGGGCAGTTCTGTACAAGCTCCTGATATCATTGTGACCTGTGAAGATCTATTGTGATAGGTTCCAGAGAATCATTACATAGCCCCATTAACAAAATTAAAGACCACATACCATAAAAGGAAAAAAATCATTTTGTACGAGGCTTATGTTGAAAGTAAACTGAGCTACATGATCGCCTTCCGGGGAACCGGCAACAAGACAGACGTCACGAGGATTCAAAGACAACAAAATAAAATCATGAAACTAATATATAGCTTAGGTAAGTTGGTCCCCACTATTGAATTGTAGGAAAAAACACGTCAGTTTGCTATAAAATACCTAAAAGTTGAGACGATAAAAGTCATGGCATAACAGACACCGAAAATTTTGACATACACAAATATAATACCAGACAAGAACAACACTAACGCATTAAAAAAGCAAAGATAAATACTGAACAGTTTAAAATCACTACAATGACCTTATGTGACCACATTACAAAAAAGCAGGAGACAAATTTAACATTAACATTAATAAGCACATGATGACTTTACTAACCAGACGAGACATAACATTTATAATATGTTTATGTAACCTTGACAGGTTTTAAAAAAAATAAATATATAACAAAACATAGAATTAAGAATAGTCCAGAAGGAGCGTAGAATCATATTTGAATACATCGGACTGTGTCCAATAATTCCCCCCCTCCGCCTTACTTTCGCCGCTCGCATTCGAGTAGGGTAAAAAAATTTACTACCCTGGAAACACTAACAAAACTTCCATTGTGTTTCTTCGACAATCTGACAGATGGAAAAATAATTCAATTTTTAAGTAATGCATTTGTTATATACACATTCATTTGCAAATTACAGATGAAATGTGATTGCATCCAGCTTCTTTAAGATCCTAGCAGTATTTCTAAACTTTAAAAGGGCACAACACGGCATAGTTGAATTCAAATCAGAAGTTGCGTACTGACCTACGTCTCAAAACGTAAACCTACTCATTTATTTATTTATACATGCTTTATTAAGTAAGTTCATAACATCTTAAGAACTAATATAAACTTTTAATAATATTACAATTTTCTTATCAAAATTTCTCAAGAACATATTTTTTCAAATTAATTTGAAATATTTCAGTTTTTTCTATTTCCTTTATTTCTTCAGGTTACTCATTGTACAGCTTCAATCCCTTGTACAATGAGTTTTGAGATTCTGTTATTTTTCTCATTTATGAGTAGTTGAGTCGCCTTCTGTTTGATGTGCGTATGCGTTTTCTGGACTATTCTTAATTCTATGTAACAAAAGTATAAAGACATGTAACAGCTTACCCACCACATACCGCACACCGCATCTGAGGACATAAGTCTCCTTGGCGGTGCCCACATACACGGAAAATTTGCTCGTTGTCAAATGAGAAAAGCTGCCCGAAGGAGCTCTCTGAAATCTGGTAGCCCTAGCATCTTTGTGCTGAAAGAAAGTAATCCAGAAGTACATAATATGTACTTCATTGGATTGAGAAGAGAGGGAGGTGAATTATTCACTAACTGGGATTAAATTGATTGGACATGATCAATTCGCCGAAATGATTATAAAACTTTTTAAAAGCCTTGAAATTCTTTTTAGAAGCCACCAGATCTGTATATCCGACAGGACCTATAACAGGGCCACGGATAGTAGCGAGAAGCTCCATTCGGTAATCATATCAGAGAAGAGGAAAGGGACAAGACCACAGGATGTGTTCAGAAGATTGGTTAGGATATCCGCAGCAGCACGAAGGGGAGTCAACAATATTAAAAACAAATGACATGTAACACTTGAAATTCAAATGTCTGATGCTTCTTACATTTTATTGCGTCTAACAGGCAGATACCTTGATTTCAGTAAGATTATTATTGGATTCCAATATCTACGTGCAATGATGCTGCGTTCATATAATTCCTGCCTATTGTTTTCTAAGCTGTTCGCATGACTATTGACCAAGTACTAAGACTTGTCGATCTGCGATTTGTACAAGATTACAGATTACACGCATTTGCCTTCAGAACAGCATTTCCTCTGAGTGATGCAAATTTTTCGAATAGAATTCAACCTTGGAGCAGAAGTTTAAAGTCTTCTTGCCGACTGAGTCGCTATTCTGCGTTTAATAACTTATTTCGTAACATAGCTGATTCATTTGAGAATAAATTGAGGCTTCGTTTTCTAATAATATCGATTCATATAGAAATACAATGTCTACTCTCATCCAATAAGATTTGTACAAATGTATTTGTCACTAGAGAAATAGGCAGCTATTAGCTGATATATGAAGGTCTAATATATTTTTGATTGCATTTTCGTTTATTTTTATATGTACAAGGTTTATATTTCAAGCGCGGAATGCATATTGATTATAATGTTAATTATAACTAGTTGTTTAAGTTTTTTTTTTACAACTATCTAAATAAATACATAAGAGTACACGTCCAGAATTCCGGTTGTATTTTTGCCCACTATCCGCCTGGATAAATATGTACGAGTATTCTAGATAATATTTTTTTTAACGTACGTGATTTCCACAATATTGGCAAGTTTATACAAGTTTTTCTATCTCCACCCATTTTTCAATAAAATACAACTGATTTTCCAAATATTTTCCTTATTATGTAGATTTAATTCATTTTTATGTAAATATTAATTTTTAGTTCAACAACTTTACGCTGAGATAAAAACGTAGGTACGTATTTTACTGTTGTATTTTTTCCTTAAAAAACGATTTTTATCGTCATTCGGATACGCATCCAGTGGTGCATTGTAACGTATATATTCCATCTTGCCCCGTTTTTAAGCACAGCGCAAATAGTGCCTTCTCCGTTATATTTTGAACAAATGATCGGTTTTAAACATTTTCGTTGCCAGATACGGGCCGATGTTTACCGAGGCTACAAAATATATTGTGGGAAATGTAAGTATTCGCGCGGTGCTTAAAAACGGGGCAAGATGACATATATACGTTACAGCATAGAGTATCGCATTAGTACGTACCTACTCCAAACGCTGCGTATCATTATCATTTTTGATAGAAGGTGGGGTGATAAGTATTTCGCTTCGGGCGCCAGTCCAGGAACAATCAAATATTTCAGTGTAGAACAACCTTTGAAACCAATATTTCACGTCCACCATGTCAGGAATCGAACCCAGGACTGAACACACAGAAAATCCGCCAGAAAATGGCATATTATATAGTATTTTTATTTATTTTTAATCTTGAAATAGGGCACACATAAATATATTCTTACGTGTGCTCTAATAATAACAATGTACATATATTTCATTTAAAACTTATTTAACACATATTTCTTAACCTTCTCTTTGATTTTTTTTTTTTTTTTTCACAAATGTTTTTTTCCCTTTTCATAATATTTTTTTACTGCCTTATATAAAATTGAATTTTGCCTTTTTTCTAAATAGGAGTCTGATTTTTTCCCTTTCTCTGGTATTGTGATCAAGGTTATGTAGGCTTTGATAATTTTTCCCCCAAAATTCTGTGTTTTTTAAAAATAAGTAATTTTATACAATATATAAACATCATCGTATTGTTGAACATTATTTGCTTGTACACACTTTTAATTAATTTAACATCAAATTGACATTTGTGAATCAGTTTTTTAAAATAACTTTAAGAGCTTGGTTTTATAATAATTTTTTTGTTTATTTTTTTTATATTACATGACTTATTTAAAAAAGTGCAAATCAAATAAGTCTTGTTTATTTTTATTTATTGAATTACTCTCTGCCCTACGATTTATTGAAAAGTCTTAATATGTATAATTCGACGTAGAACGTTAATTCACAAATAAATAAATTTGAAACAATAATAAATTATAGGCAAAAATGAATTCTTTTATAAAAATGTGCAAAAACCAAAAGCATTTTTTTTGTGTCATCCAATGAAACTGTCTGGACTTTGAAACCTGACACCAAAGGTCCTATAGCATATTCTAATTTGGGTTAAAATATTATATTGCATCGTAAAAGGTCACCTAAAGAATACCAACATTTCATAATATTTATACCACGATCGGCTTAATATCAAATTGTCATACTAATTGCTTTTTATATTATTTATTTATTTAAAAACCGTAGTCAGAAATTCTTTACGGGTTTTCCAACCAATTACGTAATGTAGACCGTGAAAATTGGGTAGAATAACACCAGTAAAAACTTAACGAAAAGAAGGGAGATGGTTGCTAAACTGCCGACATGTACGGATTAAAAAATATACACATTAATTAATATAATTACAGAAGATGATGTATGTTTTTTTTTGTATTCAGTTAATCTTATAAATGTAACTTTCCAAAAAAGAGACTGAAGAAAAAAACAGAAAATAACAATACAGTATTCTATTTTAAGTAGTGTTATTTCTAAATTATGCGTAGAAACCGTATTCAGCAAGCGAATGAGGAACTTAAATACAAAAAATATTTTCTTGTGCGCGGTAAAAAATAGAGCACGAAATTGTACGTCTAAGCTCCTTAAAAATGTACAAAAAAATAATTTAGTAAAAACGCACTACTTTGAACGACATCACAGGTTCATATGAACCAACCAATGATATGAGAGCTGTGAAGGATATCCGGTTTGCTTACCGTAAACAAACCTATTGAAAGAGCTGAGAGAGAAGAACCTCTGACGTCACACGCGGAGTTATTTCAGAAATACAAAACTTCAACAAATCATAGCGCAGATAACACGATACATAAAAAAAAATTGGCTTAGTTTGGTAGTTAGATTTTAATTTTATTTGGATGACTTCAGCGTAGGGTATAATATTTCAAACCATCTCATGTCTCATGACTCACTTTGTAATGGGCTTCCGTTGATTCGTGTCGTCACAAAAAAACGTGATGAATGCAAAATTTGTCCTCCCGCCGAAAATGCCGAATATTACTCAATCTACAGGGTCACTTATTGCGAATTCATTGACAGTCATTTTCTTAGACTTTTGCCGGACAGGTACAAATTGGCTCTACGTACCTCTAAATACTATACAAAATAAATACTCTACTCCATATTGACAAACAAAAGCATTGAATATAATATTATTATATAATATTATTATATTCAATGCTTTTGCGGTAGGAAACATAATGCACGTCCTGTTGACAATGGGCCAGTTTTAATAAAGAAGTTAAAAGGTTTTTTTTATTTGTTAAAATATTATTGAATTAAGGCAAAATTGTTTTGAAAAATTATTTTTTAAAGTTTTGTATTTTTGATATTACTCCGCGCGTAACATCTCAAGTTTTCTTCCGCTTCTTCCGGGCAGTTCTGCCAATTAGTCCATTGACTTACCGTAAACTGAAAATCTTTCACAACTCTCTTATCATTGGTTGATTCATATGAAGAAGTGACGTCGTTCAAAGTATTTTATATTGTTTTTATCGTACATTTTCAAAAACTAATGCCGTACAATTTATTGCTTTAATTTTTACCGCGCGTAGGAAAACATTTTTTTATCCAATTTCCCAGTAGGACTGAACTTTCTACTTCCTGATTCTAAGTTTATTATAGATGAACAAAACATGCTTGTATAATATAAGGTATCGTTTTATGTGTTCAGTCGGATGAAGAACACAGTTCTGTGTGTGAAATAGAACCAGAACATTGGACGAGTGTTTTCGACTCGATGGCTGCTATCAGATAAAATTCGCGAATACCGAAAATCGATTAAAGTTAAGCCTAACTTTTTGTGTAGCTGTTGGCGCGATCGCCCACTTAAGAAAAATTAATTGTATTTTCCAATTATATACATAACTTTAAAAAAGTTATTATTTAAAAAATGTCCCTAGGAAAACGCGACATGTTTGGCTTTGATAATTACGACGTTAAAATTCGTGACGGCGCTCTATTTAAATTTAAACGGTCACAAACTAAATGATTAATTAACAATATAATATGTAAATGATTTATATTGCAATAAAATAAAAGTCACGTATAAAAAACTGACCGTCACAAATGCACATTATCTATACAGGTGTTCATTAAACTCTGTCACATCCGAAACCACGATGATCAGTATGAGCAAGAAGACATATTAGCATTTTCAAATATTTTTTTGGAACAAATAAAATTTAAAAAAATAAAATATCAAATAAGCAAATGGTTGCTTACTTCTGCAGGGGAGAAACGAGAAGGGGGAAGTAGGGAGTGTGCTATAAATATATACTGCGCAGCGCTCCCCTCACTTCTCCCCTGCAGAAGTAAGCAACCATTTGTTTATTTTAATATTTTATTTTTGAAAATTTTCTTTATTCTAAATATTTTTTAAAATATGGTAATTTGTATTTATGCCCATACTGATCATTGTGAATTCGGATGTGACAGGGTTTAAAGAACACCTGTATGTATAAAAAGGCACAAAATAATGGTCAACTATATTATGAAAATCCCTCTCCCCCACTCCTCCAGTCTATTTCCTCATTTCTTAACCTTCTTACAACCTTTTTTTTTCTCATGTCTTATATAATATATTATTTTTCTCTTTACTGTGCAACGCGTTTTCTCATTATATTTGTGAAAAACTTTAACTGGATGTCTGTACTATTTTTTATATTTTGTATTCTTATATAACAACGTTGTTTTTCCTTAATAAATAAAAATAAAAAATATTATCGGAAATTAGAGGCGCTCGCGTCTGTCTGAGAGTCTGAGACCTCTCCAACTCTCCATTCTTCCGGAGTCGTGGCTCACGGCGGGGAATTTCTTCCGAGAAAATGGCAGAATATCACCCACTCAGCGCTACTCGTCACCACTCAATTAACATTATTTATAATGGACGTGATCGAAGTGCCAAAATACTCATACCTCGTACATGACGGGCATTTATTTGCTACATAGCTATAATATGGCGTTTCGTTTTGACATAAAATAATTTAAATAATCTACTTGCGTTCACAGGCCATCTGTTGATGATTGAAGGAAGCAATATGGTTCTCCGAACAAGATACATGAATTCTGTCACTATTTATTTATTCATTCAAAATTACACTCGTTTAAATATTAATACACTTATTAAGGCTTTTTAGGCTGTGCCCGTGTTAAGCCATAATAATTAAGAGTAAGAAATACATAGTAAAATGAATTAAATTAAATTATAATGACAGGAGATGCAATCCAACAACCCAGAAAAACAAATTAAATAATAAATAATCAAATTCCAAGGATGACAACGTAAAAAAAAATCAGACATAAATAATCAAATATAAACTATACAAATTTAGATTCATACATAATCAAATATACAAAATAATAATAAATAATTAATTTACATACCGTAAACCATGGGTGGTCAAAGTGTCAACCATACTTGACCGGTCGACGGCGTATTAATTCTTAGTTGGCCGTCTGCCTTTTTTAAATAGGAATTTACTTTGTGAAGAAAAATACCCAACTTTTTGCATCCACTTTCCTCCGCTAATCTACATTTCATACAATGAATGGAATCAAAAACATCGCTCCTGTTTGACAGATGACTATTTGGCAGCATATTTATGAATAGCTGTTTATTTATTTATTTATTCATTCAAAATTACAAAATTGAATATTTATGAACTTATTAAGGCTTTTTAGGCTATGCCCGTGTCAAGCCACAATAAAAATACATAGTAAAATTAAATACATCAAATTATTATGACATAGAATAACAATCTAGAAAAAAGGTAAATGTAATAAATTATCAAATTCCAAAGAATACAATGCAAAAAAAGATAATCAGGAATAATTTTTAAAATATAAATTATGCAAATTAAGAATCACACATAATCAAATATACAAAATAGTGGTATCATTAAAATCTACTACTACTACTACTACCATCACGCCATTTCCCCGTAGGGGTAGGCAGAGAGAATGGACCGCCACACACGTCTATCCTGGCATACACTCCTAGCCTCTTCCACATTCATACATCTTGTCATACATGCCCTTCGGTTCTGTCTGCTTTTGACATGACCAGACTTAAGATTTTGGTTTATCTGATCATGCCACGTCTTCCTTGGTCGTCCTCGTCTAACGTTGCCGTTCATTTTTGCCATATATACTTGTTTTACCATTCTCTCGTCGTCCATTCGTTCTACGTGACCAAACCATCTCAGAGACCCTTTCTTAATCTTATCAATTATACTTGTCTCAGATTTACACTCTCGCCTGATTTCATCATTCGTAACCCTGTCATACATTGATTTCCCAACATTCGTCTAAGAGATCGCATTTCAACCGCGTTCACTCGGCTTTCATCCTTCCTCTGCCAGTTCCATGTTTCACTTCCATACATAAGTGTTGGGACTAAAACTCCGTTGTGCACTGCCAGTTTAGCTTCGATTGACATATTTTTATTAGAAATTACTGTGCTTAGTGCTCCGTTCATTTTGTTGCCCGCATTCACTCTTCTTTCAACATCTTTTTCTACTCTTCCATCTCTTGAAAACATGCTTCCCAGGTACACAAATTCTTCTACTTGCTCGAGACATTTATCAATAAAATAATTGTAAAATATAGTAGTATTAAAAAAAACAAAATAAGAGTATCATTTAAATCAACAGAAAAAAAATAATATATAAAAGCATTATTGAAATGATAATTGAGATATGTATTCTCAATACTATAGTAAGAAATATAAGAAATAGAAGCAATAAATCATATGCCAAATATTAGTACGTACTAAATTAAATTAAACAAAAATACATAATGAAAAAAAAAAACATAAAAATTATGATTATATATAAAAAGCAAATAAAAGTGAAAAGTATGGAAGGAAAGCAGATTTGAAAATTTTTGCTAATCTCGAACTTTAAAAAAATTGACAACCTCGTCCCTATCGATGTGCAGCTATGAACATAATTATAACAAGCTGCTGAAAATATGCATTGTCTAGGTTCCAGCGCGCCCTCGATATGCTAAATAATAAGCATATTGCTTGCGTTAGTATTTGTTTTTAGTTAAAGAACATCTTGTTTTATTTACATGTTTTTTTAAATGTTTGTGTGAAGTTATCATAATTGCTGTTGTTAAAATAACCTGCTATTGATATTATCTGCGTTTATTTTCAATTTAAACTTATTTTTGACTTTAAAATACTACTTTCAGTGTGAATGCACTCTTGTACAAGCATTACTACTACCCATTCTAGATTACGCTGATGTTTCCATGACTGATTTAAGCTGTGAGCAACTCGATAAATTTGAATGACTTCAGAATATATGCATAAGGTACATTTTTGGTCTTAGGATATATACCTGCGTGAAAAATTTCAACGCTTATCAGTTCATGGTTTGCCTCTTCGCTCTAATTCTCAAGGCACTCCCTTGATACCCATCCACAATTCCTCTTTCTTCTCTAACTCAAATAGTGTCCATGCGGCTCGACTGTGGAATCATCTCCCATCCGCCATCAAAGATGTTACTACATTATCTCTGTTTAAATCACGTCTGAAGAAACATCTCCTTTCTCTTCCTTAATCTCTCCTCCTTTCCTCTTTCCTCTTTTTTTCTAAGTCTATGCTTTTGCAAAAATGTCGTTAGGTTAGGTTAGGTAAGAAATAGGCCAAACCATTTTAAGTCTATGATTTTACAAAAATGTCGTTAGGTTAGGTTGGGTAAGAAATCGGCCAAACCGTCTTAAGTCTATGATTTTACAATTTTTTGTTGTTATTGCAGATGGTCGTTAGGTGGTGGGGCGGCGTGTGGGCGGCGGCGCTGGTGGCGCTGGCGGCCGCGGGCCCCGCGCAGCCGCAGCAGCCCCCCCTGCAGCACCACCTCACCAAGAGATCCTTCTTCGAGATCCAGTGCAAGGGCGTGTACGACAAGAGCATCTTTGCGCGCCTCGACCGCATCTGCGACGACTGCTACAACCTCTTCAGGGAGCCGCAGCTGCACACGCTCTGCAGGTAACCGAACATGGCTTCTGGGTGCGATCATCGAACGTCCAAACACGATAGGCATTGTATTCAGTGATTATGTCAGGTATATTCCACGTCCTGTGTATGAATTAGAACTGGCACCCTGGATGAGTATTTTCGACTCGATGGTAAAAATCCTTGAAATCGAGTTAAGATAACAATATGTTCCTTTTTTGGGTGATACCGTGTGTGTTGGATTTGTTCCGAAGATGCATCCATTTTCCGAGTGAAATGGAAGGTCTGTTGATATCTGTCAATAGTACGGCATCACCCGAATAAGATTTCTGTGGTTTCTTCATTAAAAAATAAATGTGAAGAAGTTCCTTAATAAGGTCACAGACCACTATTTTGCTGATCCTCACACAATATGTAGTTAGGGCAGCTAGAAGAAACATACCCTTTGCCAAAAAAAAATAAAGCAACTGGCATTTAAAAATGAAACCCTTGACTTAAGACCGGTGTCTTACCTTTTTTTAAATTTTTTATAAGGGAGTTGCATTATTTTTTACCTTGCTTATAATATACAAGGTTTATATTTCAAAAATAGGATTTCTCTGCTTTTATATTACTTTATTTTAGCTAAACTGTTAGGATCAGGAAGGATATTCTCATGTGGACCGATCAGATACTTCTCAGCATTTGCTCATGTGGAGAGGAAACCACTTAAAACTCTTCAGGATACTACTGTCAACAGGCCTCCCGTTCCACTAGAAGAGTGTTCGACATTTTGTTCCCTATTTTGGTTTATTTTACCAATTGCCTGCACTATATTGACCATGTATGATCATGTAGTCTTACCTAACCTAACTGTACGGCAGTTGTTTTCATACTCAACCTAACCTGACAATAGTCTATTCATCCTGACCTGACCTACTGTGTTAGTATATTTTTCTACCTTAGCTGACTTAGTTCTATTATAAGTTTTCTTTCCGATCTGATCTACTCGTAGTGTCGATTAATCCTGATCTTCAGAGTTTTCAACCTAACCAATTTGACTTTACCCAAGTCTGCAACCTAACCTAACCTCGCCTGATCTAAAATCTTCTGACCGAGACCCATAGTGTTAGTTTCCAATCTAACAATCTAGAAATTAAGACTCTAAGAAGCAAATTACTCATTATTATTTTATAAATATTTTTTGTTTTAATAATTATTATTTAAAATTGCGTTGAAAGTTGAAATATCCATGTTGTTGATTTCCAGAAATAATTGTTTCACGTCCGACTACTTCAAGGGATGTTTGGAGGCTCTCCAGATGACGGATGAGGTGACCAAGATCCAGACGTGGATCAAACAACTGCACGGGGCAGACCCGGGGGTTTAGGTATTATTTAATCCCCTTTTATTATTTTATCCCTTTTTACTAATTGAACCTTTTCCCAGTAACATTATTCGCTTCACTAACACCATCAAATGAAATAATACATTTTAAAAATAAAAATGCTAGCATACGATATTTTCTATCTTCAGATTACTGGAATCCATTTGTTGTTCATGTAATCAAGATATATCGTCATGATCGTAAAACAACGACGCATCTGATTTTCTTCAACTTTACATGAGAGCGGTTTTTTTGGACACTGTCACAACTCAATAAATACAAACGTATATCTTCTGATATTTGGGTTAGTTATATATCGTTGGGTAATTACCATAACTGAGCAATTTAAAAATCAGCATTTGTGAGTTACCCATTAAAACTTATTTTTTATCCTCCTCTATGATTGCTACAAATAGACCAGTCATGCATTCAAATCATCATAATAATGGTTAAAACGAATCTGGATTCATCTGTTTGTCACATTCATAGAGAAATATACAAATATGTTTTTAATGGGTAACTCACAAATGCTGATTTTGAAGTCACCGGTTGTAGTATACTGCGATATATATTTTTTTCAAGCCCGGAATTTCATGCCTTTATAAAACCTCTTCAAGAACAAATATAAAAGAAAGTCAATGTTTTGAAGGTATAAATAAAATTACTTTGTTTTATGAACCACCCTTTTTAATTTTCACAAATATACCTTTTAAACATAACAATGAACTACAAAGTTAGTGCTACAAACATAAAAAAAAAAAAAAAAATTATGTCAATGTCGCATTTTTCGCAAACCCGTCATTATTCTGCGATCATGACGATATGTGAAACCAATTCTAATTTGTAGATCTAATTCTATCTTTGGTGGTCGGCCTCGTGGCGTAATGGCCAGCGCGTTTGCCTACCGCGCAAGAGGTCTCGGGTTCGATTCCCGACATGGTTGACATGAAATATTTCTTTAAAGGGTGTTTTTACACTGGAATATTTCATAGTCCCTGGACTGGTACCCGAAGCGTGAGACTTATCACCTTACCGTCATTCAACAAAATTGATCGAGATATGCTGCGATTGGTGTACCAATCCAGTGCCCTATGCGCTATTGGGTGCGAAAAGGGAATGATGATGATGAATTCTATCTTTACATATTATTTTTAAATACATTTATGAGAGCTTGGACAAATGATTTTTCAAAGATCGAAGAATATTATTCTTCATGCTATGAAAATGGAATATTTCTAAATTAAGTCTAAATAAGACAAAACTGTTAAGGTCTCGTACACGCCTCATATTTATTTTTCGTAAGAAAATTCTTCCTAATTCTATTTGATCAATTAAAAGGATGCTATTCTTGATTTATTTCCGTCAAAACATTGTAAAATAAGAAATAATTTCATTCCGAATTACAACGCTCTTTTCATATTCTTTATTAAATACTTACAATGTTCTACTGGGTTAAGGTTCAATATTTTTTATTATAATTTAACCTTACCACTCCTTCCATCCTTCAT
This sequence comes from Micrasema longulum, assembly GCF_059751315.1. Lineage (NCBI taxonomy): Eukaryota > Metazoa > Arthropoda > Insecta > Trichoptera > Brachycentridae > Micrasema > Micrasema longulum. The sequence goes on along the minus strand of NW_028278730.1, from coordinate 272,157 downwards.
CTTACTGATTTTATTTTGTTTTGTTCTTTATACACCTTTTATTTATTTTCTATCCATTTGGGGGAAACGGTAAATAAAAAATAACAATATTTCTGTGTCAACTTTACTATTCCTTCTAGCAAGCTTTCACCCGCTGCAGTGTTCTCCTTCAATACTTATTTTCTTCTGTTCTTTGGCATAATACTTACTTTAGGTCTTAGTGGGAAATTGATTCTGAAGCATCTACTAACAGCGATTTATCAAAGCAGTAAAAAATTGTGGCTCTGTTGGTATTTATTATATTGTTAAAGCTTCTGAAATGAGATCCCAATACACTCATCTGTAAATAATTAATGTAAATAATCCCATTTTTATGTTTCCTAGACTATTGTATATACACAATACTATTTCTTGCACAATAGCTTATTTCCTGAATGTGTTTTACTAGTGTGTAAATAATGTAACGTAAAGTTTTGAGATTGTTTTTCTTTGATTTTCCAGTATCTGTGAAAATGGCATTTTGATCATTTTTCTAAAGTAAAAAGTAAATCTATATATTTTTTTATTGAATTCATATTTGAAGCACTTATTTTGTGGTTATTCATTACAATAAAACAATTGTTTTTTAAACCACTTTTTTTTCTACCGACTGGTTTCAAAGCATCTTTGACAAGTATTTTATTTTTACAGTGTTTACTAAATATTATATCGATACATATGAAGCTAATAAGTCAAGTCTTTTTGTCATATTGTTCTTTTAAATAATAATTTTAAATAAAAATAACAATTTTTCTGAATTCGCAAACCATTTGATACATAATAATTTTAATTTAAAAAAATACACTATAGTCCTTAAAATATAGCTTGATTAGAAACGCTGTCAAACTAATTTCATTAGTGATGAAAAATTACTGATCACTGATCAAATCGATTTTATCAGTTATTTCATGCAACCATGAAACTCTGTTTCCGAGAATTGATATAAAAAACGTAAAAACAAGCCAATTATACTGTGTGTTTAACACAATTATTCACCAAAAAATGAGACATTTACACTTGTTTCATGAACAACATCGAATGTATTAATTTTTTTTTCTATCAATTTACATTGATCAATTTGTCCCATCTCTAACGTTTTTGCAAAATGATGTAATCTTGTAAGAACGTCTTTAATAATTAGGTTTATTTAAGTTTTAAAGCTGATTTTACATATTAATGTTGATTTATGTTTCAAGCATTGTATTAAAAAAATGAATTGACACGCCAGATACAAATGATTTTTCGTGTGTTAATATAAATAACTCCTTTGACGTTACTACAAAGTTATGTCGTCACTTTTTCTGACAACTGTCGTTCTAATCATGTTGCATTTTAAGGACTATAGGTTAAAAGTTATTCAGTTTAAAAATAAAAAATAAAAAATTAGACAACTTGGAAATTTTAGAATTACGAAAACTGTTATAATTTAGTAAATCCATTACGCAACATTATTATTCAATAAAGGATATGTGAAAAACAAGTTTAAATTAATAGTTTTCGGGTTTAAAAACGGATACATACAAAACGGCTCGCAGTTGGCATCACGTCATTTTGACAACACACACATCATGCCTGACAAGTGCGCTTCTAAGTGTATATAAGTATGGCGCGGTAACTTAATACTTGCCGTTTGTCCTATGGGGCGCGAAATGTCTTGTTTTAAGACAGTTAAAAATACGTGTATTTTAAACTTATTGAAAATTTATCTTACCTCGTAGAGCAAAAATAATAATTCCATTACGATCGTAATTTTTATTTTTTTGCTCATTTATAAAAATGAGAAACTGTGAAAAGACAATATTCAGTAAAAATAATTTTGATAAACTGTTAAATTTAATATAATATAGATTTAAGAATATATTTAAAAAGGTTACGGTATGTGTATTGCAGATATGAAATATAAAACTTTAACTTATGTGCCCTTACCCGAAAGAGTAGAAAGATAACCAAATATATATTTTTTGATTACTAAGAAGATTGAAATAGTTTCCAGATCAGACATTTTATCAATGGCTTATGTGAAATTATGCTAGGTACCTAATAACTAACCTCATATCTATTTTATCAATCTTTAATAGTGTATAATTTAACTTACCATATTAGTAGATTATAAATAATTATACTGCTTATAGAGAGAGATATGATAAATACCCGCGACAAGTTATGGTTGAGGAAGTATTTAAGTAAACTAATTTAACAAAGGTAATATGTCTGACCTGTGTTATGCACAATATTACACCGACCAATCGGTACTTAATGCTGAGAGTATTCTATCAACTAGTTGGTTTATTGTGATTTCATACAAACAGGACATACTTAACAGGTGTTAGTATTTTAAATGAGTCCATATTATGAATTGATGAGAAAGTTATATTTATTGAACGGTTAAATGTATAGTTTGGCCGAAGAACATATTTTCGGTATTTCAATAAAACCTTCTTATTGTCTATTTTGAGAAAAATCTATTTTAATGTTTGACCGAACAAAAGTGTTCTCCGGTTTTCCTTTTTCATGTTTAGCTCGTTAAATCAACCTTAGTTCATTTAAATTGTTTCAATAGTTGAGGTTCCGAAAAAAATATCTGGTAAATGGAATTAACTCTTGTGTATGACATCACACTAGTCTACATACGACACAAGACTTGATATATCTCTCTAATTTTTTAAAATTATGAAGTTACATTATTTGTAATCTCCAAATTGATATTTTCGCAAGTAAAATTTAAAAAATATAGAAAATATTTATCCCTGTCATGCGAAGATAATTGTGACTCCAATACTGCAATCAATCTATATAAAAGAGAGCACACAGATAGAATTCATAAAAAGGAAGACAGAGACGCTGTTCTGTGGTTGGTGTTTGTGTTAAAGAGATTCAGTCGTTTATTAGCAGTGAGTGGGGGAGGCACGCATGTAAAATGTCCAGCGTATTTATGATTTAAAATTTATTTTGCCATAACAGGGCTAAATTATGGAAAAGGAATTACTAAATAGTACGTCTCTATGTTTTTTTTATAAATGTCTGCACTTCAGAATATTCCGTCTTTTGCTTGTGGTAACACGATGTTACATCACGGGCACGCAAAGGATTTTTTACCATAGCCTTTTAATAGTTTTTTTCTGACTACATTTGGAAAAAAAAGTATGTTTAGTGAGTTTTTATACATGCTTACTTTGAAACTGAACCTTGGAGAATTTAAAGGGTTTTGTCAGTTGATAAAGATCGAAAAATGAGATGCATTTTTAACTGGTTTTCTAAAAATTTGTCATTTGGAGGGTTTATCAGAAAACCGACGATATTTATTAGTTGATAAAATTTTTAATGTATGAAATGAAACTAATTGAAGTGTTAAATTTATTCCAGGTTTCAGTGTTTCACGACACCGTACTTTAAGGGGTGCCTACAGGCGCTACTCCTAAACGAGGAGGAAGATAAGTTCAACCAGATGGTGGAGTTTATAGGCAAGAAGAAGTAATTCAGCAGGCAAGACCGGGTGATCCTTCAGGCGTGACCGAGCAACAGCAGACCAGACCGAGTAATAGCAGACCAGACCGAGTAACAGCAGACCAAACCGAGTTACAAGCAGGCAAGAACGAGCAGGACCGCGTGATGCTGACAAGACCGAGTAGTGATTAAGGAGCAGTGATCCTTCAGGCGAGAATTAGTAACAAAACGGCAAGAACGGGTGATCCCTCTGGAACAAAGTGATTCATCTTCCACCATCTGGCTGACCATCCTCATTCATTCTAGTCGCAAATCATCCATGCATTGAGTATTATTCATAGATTATATAACTGTAAAAACTAGCGAATCAGGCCATTTTGATCTTAGCTTAATTTATAAATAAAAAAAACACCATTTAAAATGAAAAAAAACTTGTAATATATATATTTTTATAAATAACGTACGTAGGGTTACTTTTGTGACTTGAGTAAGGAAATGTAAATTGTATTTGTGTAAGTATTCCTTTGTAAAATAGAGTGAGTTTAAACTGCTCTTAACTAACAAACTTATTATTAAACTAGTTATTACAACGATATTTCTGTGATTTATTAACAGAATGGTATAAATAATGATAGTTGTCCGTCTGAGCGACGAAAACCAATACTCTGCATAGTAATATAATTATTGGAATATAATTCTGTTCCATTCGAATATAATTCTAAACATACTTGCAACCGTCTGTGCAATTACTTTCCCAATAAAATTAAATATAACATATTTATTATATTTGATTAAATCAAAGCAGCTGAGTTGTTACATGACTAATTTTATTTAGTAAAAAATACATACGTACTATGTTAGCAATTGAATTGGCTGGTCAGTTCCTATTAAGTATGTATGTGGTTTTCTAGCGAGAGCATTATCAAACTATTTTACTTAGGGAGACTGGGATTCTTATGTAAATATCGATAATGTATTAGGATTTGTAATCTGATGTTTTGAAAAAATGTCAAAGTATTTTTGGATTTGTCTACGAGATATAATCTTTGTATAGATGACTAGGAATATGTGCCAACTTTTGATAACTAAAATTAATCATTTTTAATGTTTTTATGTTGTTTTTAGACTTACGAAATTTACAGCATTCCAATTTCAGTATTTAAAATATGTTTCATCTTTTAATCTTATTTATTTATTAATTCGTTGTTTCACAAATAACCACAATTTATTTATTTCACGACCATCACTAGTATATTTTCATGACAGTTTAAGGTGTACAGATAATTAAGAGCTAAAGTCGTATTACATTTTACAAATAGATTTATTTTATTCTGACACACGCAACTTAATAGTGTAGAGGAGACAGTAATTCGTCTACCATAAGGTTTTCACACTCGACTCGAGTTTCCGGTTTTTTAACTATGCAAAAAGTATTATTTTGAAATATAATTTACTAAATGTAATGTGTGTAAAATTACAGAAATCTCTATCGGAATCAATTATTAGTAGGACGGTATTTATTATGCTATATATTTCTTGTGAATGTATTTATCTACAAAATAAACAGCTTTTGCAAAGACAAACTATGTTTTTAGTCATTTTATTACATACAATGTTTTGGGCATGTCCAAATGCTTGCAGACTGGCTGGATTTTCTCCCTAGGGAGCTATTCATATTTAAATTTGTTGCAACAGAGAGGGAAACAATTTTTAAGAAGGGAATATGGAAGTCACGGCATTTACAGCGCCTATGACCCATCATTGGCTAGTTTAAGTGGCCGCATTATGAAGGTTTCAGCTCTTTTACTTCACAAAAGTCAACAGATGGAAGAGTTGAGGAGATGTGTATGTTAAAACATCAAATGGGAGTTATTCATTTTAAAATTTATTGCAACAGAGAGGGAAAACATTATTTTCAGAAGGGAATCCTAGGGAGAAAATCCAGCTAGTCTGAAGCATTTGGACATACTCAAACATTGTTGAATTAACTACCTGGTAAAAGAAGAAGTATAAAAATTGGAAAATTGTTTTCAGGCGTTGCCTAGTAGGTGATTTGGTTCAGCTGGATGAATCTCACCCACATAATAAAGGTTTCAGCTCTTTTACTTCACAAAAGTCAACAGATGGAAGAGTTGAGGAAAAGTGGCCACTTAAACCAGCCAATGACAGGTCATAAGCCCTGTAAATGCCTTGACTTCCACATTCCCTAGTCAAAAATGTTTTCCCTCTCTGCAACAAATTTAAATATTTTATTACATAAATTATTTCGCCCAATACTTTACGGATCTGGGCTTAGAGGGAGATATTTAGCAAAATGTAAACTCTCGCCTTCCACACAGTAGCTAGGCTCTTTAAAGACCTGGGCTTGCGGGGCGAGAACTATTCACGGGACCTGTCACAATAGATCTTCACAGGTCGCAGTGACGTCAGAAGCTTGCGTAGCACTGACCCCCACCACTAAGAATAAATACATTGTAAAGACCTTTCTTTAAGACATTTTTCTTTTATGAAAGAAAGCTGCGTTTTGGTATGTACATCATCATCATCATTCCCTTTCAGCATCTAATGGTGCATAGAGCACTGAATTGGTACACCAATCGCAGCATAACTTGATGTTTTTTGTTTCGTAAAGGTAAGATGATCAGAATTACTATTATGGACCATGAAATATTCCAGTGTAAAAATACCTTTTGAATTCATGACATGGTTGATGGTTGTCGGGAATTCAAACCCGAGACTTCTTGCATGGTAGGCGAATGCGCTGACCATTACACCACATGAACTGAATTACTCTCTTATGATAGAGAAAATCCGAAAGAAGTTTCTGAGATATCTTTACATGAGAGAGTGCGGGTATTATCCTCGGCTCTACCCGACCGCTTCAGGGTATGCTCGGCTACAACAGTTTAAAAACTAGAAGGAATGTGTATTTGACTATACATTTTTATCGATTGTTGCGCGATATGGTCAATAATTCTGAGATTATGGTGAGAATTGGTTTGTATGTTCCTAATAATTACCTAAGACAGCGTCAGCATAGATTGTTTCATATTCTGATATACAGGACCGATCTGCCAATGGTTATGCCTGTTGGAAGGGCTACCGCTATGCTGAACAACATCACTGTGGATGTTGATCTGTTCCATGTATCCAGAGAGGGTTTCCGGAGAAGGATTCTCCTACTATTTTTACAAGTGTCTCTTAACGTATTTTCACAAAATAATATGTACATCTTGAATTTTAGTTTGTAATGTATTTATTATTTTAAATAAATTAATTGCATTGAAAAACCATGAGGCCAGTTAGTTTATAGAAACATTTAAAAAAAAATAACATTTTCAACTAGACTTTAAAAACTGTGCAAGAGAATGGGTTTCAAGTTGTGGTAGAGTAGAGAGCGAATCTCGATCGATTCCTATAAAGTTTAAAATGAGAGAGATAAGATAAATCTAAAAATTCATTTATTGATCATTACTTTAGTTGATAGAGTTCACTATATCATTAAAAAATTATTTTAATTATTAAGTTATTAGAATTAATTCACAATTAAAATTACACTTAATTCACTATGAAAAAATACTAATAAGTTTAGTAACCTAAGTTGGTTCAAAGGATTAAATGTTTTACTGTATGAAAAACTATGTGATATTGGGCAAGAAAACAAACAAAATACATAATTATATAGTTAATAGCAGAATTAAACTAAAAATTTCGTCACCCTAACTTGTAAAACTCGTAATGGTCAAAAATGACATTTTAACATTTTCTTTTAGGACCTCAAATAATTTAAATGTGTGTAAAACTTATACATTCGTACAATGTTTCATTATTTTCAAAAATGTGCTAAAAAAATCCTATGGAAACGGTGCTATAATCTGTAATGTCATGTTACATTAAGCAAAAGACGGAATATTCTGAAGTACAGACATTTAGAAAGAAACATAGAGACATATTGCTTAATATTTCCTTTTCCATAATTTATAAAAACATTAATGTAATTTTTTAAAATTATTTTTTAATTTTTATTTTTAAATCATATACAAAGTATTTTATAAGTATAATACGTTGAATTACATTCCCAAGAGTTACAACAACTCAATTTGGGACATAAATAATATTAGCATTTAGAAAATAACACATTTTGAGAACAACAAAGAAACAAAGCAAGTTTAACACCTTTATAACTAAATATAGCACAACAATATATACGCCAAAAACCTTTTCTTACACAAGCAGAATAAATATATAAAAAAACGCTTTTAAGAATAAAAAAAAAATAGTGAATATACTAAGGGAGATAAGGTCATTAACATCACAAGCCATGCAGATGCATGCATGTTAGGCCTGTAATGGCAAAATTAATAAAAAAATATAATTACGCATAGCGTGGACAATAACTGCCTGATTTGAATAAATGAGAAAAACACATCTGGATGCTGTTGTCACACACAGAACTGCGTCTCTTTCTTTCTTTTTATAAGTTCTATCTTCGCGCTCTTTCTTTTACAGTTAAAATGATTTATAGTTGTAATGGCATCACTTTCTTTCATTTAATTATTCTTCGCATAGAAAAGATAAGTATATTTTTTATGTTTAAATCCTGCATATTTATACAAATTTTACCTTCCAAATGGGGTGTGAAATGTCCATTTGAAGATTACAAAAAAACATAACTTCATCATTTAAAAAAACAAGAGGGATACATGTATAGCAAGTCTTGTATCCTATGTAGAATTGTGTGCCATTACAGGAGGTAAAAATAAAATTGCTTTTAAAAAAATCCCTACGAAGAGAACTGTATTTTACCCTGAACAAAAGCATGTTTGGGACTTACGAGATTTACAAGTTAGGTGAACAATTTACAATATTATCATGTTGCTAATTAATTTATAATTTTTTTCAAAATTTTCTCCTAAGTTTTTGTTTTTGACAAATTTTGGTTCTTTGATTATGTATTTAAATACAAGTTTTGATTTTGTATTTTATTATTGGTATACATACATTTTTGAATATGTTAATCATACAAATATTGAGCAAAGTTGAATACTATGCCTATCTACAATGCTTTACAGTAATTTTGTTATATGTTCTTATAAAACATGTGATTAGCACGTTTATTTACAAAAATGGAAACAGAAATGGCCGCCTATTACAGACTACAGAGTGAAGTTGTAAAAAGTTGGAATTCATAATGCTTATTCTTATTCTTAGATGGGGGGGTCAGTGTTATACAAGTTCCTGACGTCACTGCGACCCGTAAATATCTATAGTGACAGATTTCCATGAATAGTTCTCGTCCTCCAAGCCCAGGTCTATAAAAAGCCTGGCTACCGTGTGAATTGCGAGAGTTCTCATTTCGCTGAATCCCCCTTTCCAAACCAAAACCTGTAAAGTATCAGGCTATTAGGTTGGGGGCCAGTTTCTTAACATCCTGAGGTTTAACCAGTGGTCGCCCGAGAATGAGGCTTCTTTTATGATGTAAAGCATCACATTCACATATATGTGTATAGGTGTTTCCTCATCTACACAGCAGGACCTACATTTAGAAGCTTCGGAAAGGTTCATTCTAGCAAAGTGTTTTTTTTTATCTGCAGTGTCCTGTAAAGGCTCTAGTGATAACCCTCACTTGATTTCGGCTGGGCTTTATTAGGTTGAAAGCAATTCATGATGCTTACATACATAAATAATATTACAAGTGTCTACTGATTACTAATATGATATCTTTAAGAGCAGCATAGATTTATATGGACTATCTAATCAATGATTATAATCATATTATAATATTGGAAAAAATTAAGGAAATTCGTGTTACACATATCACGTACTACATTCATACAATATTTATCTACCATAGTAATATTGAATAAACATAGATATGTTGCTATAATTTGTATTTACTTAAAAATTTATAAGGTTAAGAATTACTTACCTAACTTAAATTCTGTTTTACGGTTTTGATATTGTTTTAAATATTTTTGGTTACATTCAATTAAGATTTAACACTACTTGGCTTCTACTGTTGAATAATGATTGCGAAATCAGAGACTTTAAAATTGGTAGCTCAACACTAACCAGAAGATAAAGAATGTCATGTAAAAATATTTGGAAAATCTCAGTAAATATTTAATACAGATTAAGTATTAATGTAAAGCAGCTACACAAGTTTATATATTTTTATGCTGATAATGTGATAATTTGCACATAAATTTTACAGAAAAAATGTACTTAATTTTACAAGGGTTATTGTGACTTACATTAATTCCCATATTATTGTCAGATAAAATGTATAGGCACTGTTAAATTATGAAACACTAAAATCAAGTTCATTTCTTTTTAGTTTTACTACACTATAGAACTACAAAGCCTCTTTTTTATATTATGTAATCAAAATAACAATAAATTTTCCCTAAGATTGAAAACATTCACTTAAAATTCATTAAAAAACACGTTAATTACTTACAAGCCATTATAATGTTCAATTTTGTCGTCATTATAATTTTTCTACGTTGATTATTTGAGAAAGCTTTGGAAAAGATAGGCACATTTTGTAATAGTAATCTCTTCAGTCAAAGTATTAGGGCCTTGAATAAGTTCTCGCTATTTCCCAACAGTTGATGTTATCTTAGCCTTTTTACATCAAAAAAACTATGGCCAATTTCATCGTGAATCATTCATCCTTCATTGGCTTGGAATGGCAGTATATTTATGTTATTCCACCGAAGTGTAAACAACATATATTTTCATAGCATTAAAAACATGCCGAATTTGGTCACAAATGGGTTTCAATGCTTTAAAAGTAATGATTTTGAAGTAAGAGATAAAGAATGCACCTGGCATACCAAAAAAGTTTGAAGACAGAGAATTAGAAGCATTACTCGATGAAGACCCACGTCAGACCCAAAACGAACTGGCAGAATCATTAGGAGTTAATCACACAACAGTTGCCAAATGTTTAAAAGGATTAAGAATGGAAAGAATATTCGAAAGCAAGGAAATTGTCATAGAAATTGAAGCCGAGAAACATCAAACGGCATTTTTTCGCATTTGAACAGCCACTCCAATGGCAGAAAAGCAAAGGTTTTTTGCATCATATCGTGACTGGTGATGAAAAGTGGGTACTATGATAACCCAAAGCGTTGAAAGTCATAGGGCTAGCCTGGCCATGCATCAACATCAACGGCTAAGCTAAATATCCATAGTTCCAAACTCATTCTCTGTATTTGATGGGATCAGCTAGGTGTAATGTATTATGAGCTCCTCAAACCCAATGAAACCATCACGGGACATCGCGTGACGTTGATTAAAATTGAAGCGTTTGAGCCGAGTTTTGAAGAAAAAACGGCGGCAATATGAGAAAAGAGATGACAAAGTAATTTTGGGGCGTGTCAACGCTTGACCACATGTTGCAAGGCCAGTTAAAACATATTTGGAAATGCTTGAATGTGAAATTCTACCCCACTCGCCCAATTCATTGGGCATTGCTCCTTCCGATTGTCACTTGTTCCAATTGGTGAATCATGGCCTGGCTGAGCAGCATAAAAATGGCTTGATTCGTGGATTATCTCAAAAGATGAGTCGTTCATTGGAGATGGTATTCATATGCTGCCTTTTGGCATGGGATGCTTGCTAGATGGGAGACAAAAGTCACTAGCGATAGACAATATTTTCAAAGACATATCCTTCACAAAAAAAGAGCGAGAACTTATTTAAGTTCCCAATATTAACATGTTTGGTCATAATTAAACACAAATATAGTTTGAAACGTTAACATACCTAAGGAATGACATCATCATCAGGTTTTTTTCGGAAATTTTGACAAGTCTGAATTTTAACTAAGATACCAATTTACACCTTCAAAACAACCATTTATTTGAATGCCTAGAAAAGCAGTTATCATTCTTCTGGAGACCTAATGTAATTTCAGTGTTCTAGAATGTTTTTAAATTATTGAAATAGCATTGGATATGGCAAATTACAAACAGCGTATTATATTTACTGGCCTGAAGAGGATAATTAGAGGGTGAAAGCGCTAATTGGTAAAAGATATTAAATTTAAAACTTATATTCAAATATAATTAAGACCAATTAAAATGGTAATGTATACAACATCTCACAATAATCACAATAGTCACTAGAAAAGTTTATTTACATATAAACTATTCTAGTCAAAGGTAGTGTTAAGACTTCCATGTGGCTCCTTCATCTGACAAAGTAATATTGGATGATGAAGTTAACAGTAAAAAGAAAATACATACATGATTTGATAACATACTATTGTACAGATACAGACATGGATGCTAGGATACATAATTATTAAAGGTCAGCCTTAAAAAGTATCGATAATATTTATTTATAAAGTTTTTTTTGTAAGTGTAAAAGGACATCTTAAAATTAATTAACACACGGTGTCAAAATAATCATTATACAATAATTGTTTATTTATTTTACAAGTTTCAAGAAGAAAATTGATAATTAAAATAAAATATTGAATAATAAATAGTCACATAATGTGAAAAAGTTATTAAAATGTCATTACAAGATAAAATATTTTAGAAATATAGGTATATGTTATTATTCTGAGAAATCTATAGCCTTAAACATGTAGTAGATAAAATAACTGTAATTCTTGTTAATGAACTATTAATATTATTATTTATTGGTTTTATAAGTCAATAACAAAAATAAATAAAAATCTTAGAAGATGTAAACTCACAATGAAAATGGACAAAAATAAGTATTTCAAATTTTTAAAAGGATATACAAATCAGATTTTATTTATAAATAACAAAATATTCTTGATTGTAAAATATAAATTTATTATTATATTTTGTAGAATTTGAGACTAATATAAGTGGACTTGGAAAATAGTTAAATGAAAAGAAAAATTTCTGAAGTCATTTTATGTTTATACAAAAGGGCTATGATAATTATTATTATTGTATTGTCTTGTCACATAACCCGTAATAATTCAATAAATAAATCTATAATGGAACATATTGGATTGGGTTAATTTTGAGTTTGTCAGAAAGCTCCTTGCAGGAGTTGATTTGATTATCGCTGTATGGAATTACACCTTCCTTGTCTGTTTTCTTTGCCATCGCTGCTGCCTTATCTCCAGCAACCAGCACGGGTTTAGAAGGATCCACCTGAGAAATATAAAATTCAATAAAGATAGACATCTCAGATACAGATAGACAGAAATAATCATTTCTAGGGTTAGTCACTAGCTGATTTCAGTGACATTAGCATCTCAAGGAGAAACTCCAGCCCTACGGGAAATTGAATACAATAAATGTTTTCTTGCGCACTGTAAAGATTGGAGCATTAAATTGTACTGCAAAGTTTCCTGAAAATGTACAAATAAAGGTTTTTTTAAAAATTTATTATTATAAGTTATATTAGATGTAGTTCTCATCAGGCTCCATTTACTGTAATATAGTGTGAGGTCTTGAAGGGGGAAAGGAGAATGGTCAGGCGGCTGGCGATGGATAAAAAATATTTGGAAATTGATGCGTTTTGAGAAGATGGCATCTTTTCATAACATCAGGTAATCGCGTTTCTAATAGGAAAATACCACGTGGTAGTTGATCGCCTTATTTATGAATTTAGGTTTTGCATTTTTATGAAATTTAGCTCAAATGAATAGTCCCATCGAGATACGTGGCCAAACTATATTACTGTAACAAAAGTACAATTCTGACTTGCACGAGACTTTTCTAAACTGATTTTGTTATTTAGGTCAATTTCAGGTTGCCACGCTGTGTACTGATCATGAGAGAATAATGGCAAAACAAATGCAACTGTTAATAAAAAATCCGATTGCTGGTTTTAAATTTACCAACATTGAAGTAGATAATATTAAAAAAATATATCGATACAGTTATGAATCATAGAAACAGCATTTTTGCCCTTTTGGAATGTTTAGGTATTGATTGAAATTTCACATTCAATACTCATTTTTAAAATTATCTTGGCGGAAAAAAGACGAATGTGGGTGCCGAGAGCTTATCGGGTTGCCTAGGGTTAGCTCAAATCTTAAATCAAACCCTGTTTATATCTCCTTTTATTTGATTAAGGTATTCTCAGCAGGATCTCTATGGTTTGTACTCTCCACCATTACTTCGACATAAGTATGTAGGACGTGCATGGTGCAAAATGTGTCCGATCCAAGATGTAAATAAATAGATTTGAAAGATTTTATTATTTATTGTCACACTTTACACCAATACACTACATAGATTCAAAAGTAATATAGATATTCTAGTGCACTTACTGGTTCCAATTCTCTCAGATGGCCAAGAAGATCACTCATCCTTCCTTGGAAGCCGGGAGCAAAGCACTCTGGGTTCATGGCGATGAAGCACTGTCCCAAGTTAGCCTCCCCTCCCACTCCCTGGTGAGACCAGCTCCGGATATGGTGTCCGTACAGAGAACCTAAAGTGCCATGCAAAATAAAGTAGGGAATAAAACCACCTGTTATATCATGTGTTCGTGATGGAGTAAGGTTTATCTTTATTTGTCATGTTTTGTTTTTTGTCAAGAATTCATTTTACGCCGTTTTTGTCTTTTTTTTGCCTTTTGCCTTTTCCTGTTTTGTTAAACAAGCATTTGTCAATATCAGGACATCATACTTTAGTCTTGCCTTTGAACTTCTATCAAAATAGAAAAAAATATGTAATTTTATATAAATTGTTTGATAATTTTCGGCATAGGGACCAAATATTTGTTAAAGAAATTCCATGACAGTTCCTTTTGATACTCATCTTCAGAGATGCTAAAGTCATCATCTTTGTGCGCTTGCTGATCTACTACCTCAAAGTATCAGATGGCAACATGAAGCCTAATACGAATATCAAAGCAAAAAAATTGTGCTCAATTTCAAGGAATACCAATACTGCTATGATTTTGGGGAATCCCAATAATACTACTTCTAGGGACAAGTGCTCGCACATCGTTAGTGGGGCCTTACTGTACAATTAATACGTAAATGCTGTATTACATTAATGGGGGCAAAAAATCTTTAAAATGAATAAAACATTACAATAGGTTATAAAAATATGCATATTTAAAAAAATATTTTATGATAAAAAGTATTTTTAAAGGTTAAAATGTATGATATTTTCGTAAAAAAACTAATCATTTCCATCAAAGGAAGAATATTATAATATTTAGTAAGAAAAGTTGATTTAGTAGTGTAAGAAAAGTAGAATATCAGTTTCAAACATTATTTTTTGCAGCTTTCATAGCATTGATCTGATGATACAACAATGTACCGTAGGTGATATTGCAAATTGCAATACCATGTAACCTATTTTTTTAAATTGAAATATTTTACTGAAATAAATTTGCTGTAGGGAGCTGTTTGTTTTAAATTATTGCTATTTTTACTCCAAATAATGATAGTTTTTCTGATACGCCAGCAGTATTTTTGGCCGATTAAAATCGAAAGTAATATACAAACATAATGCTTTATCGGTTCCCCTGCCAAAAAATTCAATTCATAGTTATGCAGTATTGCAGTATCATCGACGACATGTATAATAATAAAATCTGAGTATTGATAGAAAAACAAATTATTGTTAGGTTTGTAGAAAGGTTTACTAAGTGAAAACATTATCATAACTACCAGCTGACACTCCACAAAGGACTTCTACCATAGCGCCGAGACCGTATCCTTTGTATCCTGAAGTTGTTTCAGCTCCCCCGACTGGCATGAGGCAGCTGGTGGCAAAGGCCAGATCAGCATCGGTCGTTATGTGCCCATCAGGATCCTAGAACCACCATAGGAGCTTACTGAATAATTTTTAGTTGGTAGGTACTTCAATTTCAGAGAGAGTTTATGTGCTTGAGGAAAAAGGTGCGGGCTCTGTAGAGTTTTAGAGGAAAAGTAACAAAAATGTTTTATCCATCTTTTTACCATGGCTTGTAAAATCTAACATGCAGGACCCAAATCCTGACAGGTCATGGAAGATGCATGAGCTTCAAGCAATCCCAGAGCAACACCCGCCCTTGTGATGATAATACTTCCTAAAATGTTACTCCCCAAAATATCCCCCATTTGCTGATGCATTGCCCCTTTTTTGGTTTGCAGAGAATGCAACTGGAGTAATAAGTTATAATAAGGACTTGTCAAGAGAGGTAAAATTATGCATATTAGATATAGTCGAAGCAATGAAAGGTATCAATGATGGCAGGACACCAAATGCCAAGTTCTCTTCAAGTGGATCAGAAGGTCTGATAAAAACGATAACAGTCCGCCATCTCCTGGCGAGTTTTCGAGGATTCCCTGTCATGAAAGTAAATGTGCAGAATTTCATTAAACAGGCCATAGCTGAAACATCTCACCTGATACTAGCATATATTATAAATATAACTACTAAAATAAAAATAAAAATTGAACTTAATTTAGGAATTTACTGAGATAAAACACACCAACTTCTTCCCGGGTAGATTCCATAAAATACCTTGGGGTTATCATTGATGGGAATTTGCAATGGGAGGCTCCGGTTCAGTCACTGAACTCTAGGTTGAGAAAGCTGTGCCATCTATTCTGCTCTGTTAGAGACATTCTGGATATTGACACTCTCAGAAGTGTGTATTTTCCTCTGTTTCAATCCACGGCAACCTATGGAATAGCTGGCTGGGGGGGTTGTGCGGCATCCATTTTCAAGCCGCTCATAATTTCACAGAAATTATTTTTGAGAATAATGTTCCGGTGCCCTCCAACATACCCGTAGAACAGCTGTCCCAATAAATGAAAATGCTGGATATGAGACAACTGTACCTAAAAGAAGCACTTACACACTTCTGGTCAAACAATAAGTAGAGGTCTCAGCAAAATGTCCATAGGAGGTTTTCTCAAAGCATAACTGGTGTCATACCAAAAAACCCGTAAGACTTTTGCTCAGAGACATCTCTCATTTATCGCTCCGAGAGTGCTCTCAAGGACAAAAATTATTTTTAAGAAAGGAGTTAAGGACTGGATTTTCCTTAGAGGGTATTTGAGTAGGAACCCCTTGATGATTTTCCAAATGCTTGAGTTAACGGTTAACCATATTGATGTGCCATATAAATGTATTTTTTAATATTTTTTATAATTATTTTTTATGTTTCTAATCCT
The DNA here is from genome assembly GCF_059751315.1 of Micrasema longulum. Taxonomy (NCBI): domain Eukaryota; kingdom Metazoa; phylum Arthropoda; class Insecta; order Trichoptera; family Brachycentridae; genus Micrasema; species Micrasema longulum. Next base: position 255,575 of record NW_028278730.1, on the reverse strand, counting down.
ATATTTGTGGTGATATACTCATGTGTCTGTGTCATATAATTGCTCATCCCATCTCAACACAGGACTTTTAGTCCCATGGAGTTGGGGTTTATTGTCTCAAATAATGTACAATAATCTTATGTATGTAAATAAATAAATAAGTATATAAATAAATAAAAGTTTTTTTAAGTAACACATAAATAACTATCCCTTTGAAGTAAATATAAACCTTGTACATTATAAGCTAGGTAAAAATGAATATAACTCCCATAAAAAAATATAAAAAAAGGTGCAGGGGGGGTAGAAACTCCCTACTTCTGCTTGCTGCAATTTTCTGTGATGTCATTGTGAATGGAGAATTCAAGGAACTTAGTTAATGACGGCCATTTAATGTTGATCTCGCCGAGCTAACAAGGCGATATTGTATTTGGGAAGTACTCTTGATCTCTCCATCCCTAGTAAGCGTACTTCTCAGGAAAGATATTTGAAGGAGGCTGAGCCGGTAACACAGTAAACAGTGCACTTAAATCAGCCTATGGCGACGCCCGTGGTGTAATGGCTGAGCCTCACGTATAGAGGGTTCCAGGTTTAATTCGCGGTGGGATCACACAAAATATAAGTGAATTTCTTCAAGCCTTTGTTATTTTTTATTTTATTTGCGAAGTTTCCCGTTACTGGAAGGCTTTGGGAGACCCTGCTTTAAAGTATTAATTTGTTGTTTCTCTTTAGTGACATCAGATGTGGAAATAAATAATATTTTATTGTGGTAGTTTATTTGGTCTTGCACGCGCGCCATCTGTGGTCAGTAATATTGTACACAAAATATTCGCGTCTTAGATAACCTCATCTTATCCAGCGTGTTACTTGTACAGTAATTTTCTCAACATCTTGAAGTTTATGAAAACAGAATTTATACTCGGCGTAATTTTTTTTATTATTCTACCCATTGATTAATTAATACAACTGTATTTATTAATGTAGTGTATTAAATCAATTATTCTACCATTATCTTATCTCGTCTAGACGGATAATATGCATTAAATCAATACATACGAAATCATTATTAAAAAATAAGATTTTATTTAACATACCTGTGCCCAGCCTTCTGGAATCGGTTCTCCTTTACGTCTTTGGATTTCAATCTAAAAATAAATTTAATTTAAAACCTCAATAAATAAAAAAATCCAGAACATAAAGAGATGTGGCCCATGAGGGGATCGAACCCGCGACCTTCGCGTTATTAGCACGACGCTCTAACCAACTGAGCTAATGGGCCGATGTTGACGAGTGTCAAAATTACAATATAAAAATTGTAAACAAAAATGTTGATTGATAATAAATACCTTTCCAACAGCTACAGCTGTCGTTGCCATATCTAAAAGGAAGCGATCTCCATTTTCTGCTGGGGCTCCCATAGAAATTGGATTTGTACCCAAAGCAGCCTGAAAAAATAAATATTGTAAAGAGCAGTATCTCAACAGAGACGAAGGAATGATTGGGGAATGTGTAAATCTAAGTATTTACAGGGCTTACGAGTGATAAAGCATTTAGTCAAAGCCATTTTTTTCACTCAATAAAGAATATTATTATTTTTATTATCAGTTGAATTTTTTTACAACACAACAGGCCAGAAGGCCCAATTACAATTAGTACAGAGGTGGATAACAGCACAGAATGCTTTATGCTTGAGAAAAATCACATTTAATTTTAGTGTTCTCATCGAGAATCGAACCCGGAGCCTTCCGTGCGTGAACCTTAATACCACGAAGGCTGCCATATCGCTATAAAAAAAATTCACCAAAATGTCAACAGACGATGTCAATTATAAGAAAGTATCAAATAATGTGAAAGGATCCCTTCTTTGAGATATACTCTTATGACTTCTGAAAACGAGTAGATGTGGCTTCGAATAGGGTTTTATAGTAAATTATATATTTTTCCCTACAAAAGTTGCAAGTTTAGAAATAAACTCAGTTTGAAATATGCAAGCCTTACTTATAAATCTAATATAAAGTTACGCCTGGGCATAGTGGTAGAATAAAGATGGAAATACCTTTCTTATTCTACCACCATAATACGTATGGTAATCCCCATCCTTATTTTAACACTATGCCTAGTTTATGAGCAAGGCCTTATTATCTAATTTTAAGAAATGTGTTTTAAATAAAAACAATTAATGTAAAACGAACTCCTTCTCTAAACGCAAGTTTTTACTCTATTTATTTATGTATTTCGAAGTTTGAAAATGTACAGAGTTTATTTGTTTCAGGTCCCGACTAGCTAGGAAATTCCTGTGTTTAGGAAGGACCTTCTTTTTTAGATGCATTTTTTTATTTATTTCATTAAATGATGCTTAATACATTTAAAGAATAATAATAACATTAAAAATAATCAATATAAATATAAATTAGAAAACATGCAGGTAATAATAATAAAATTTGAATCTTAAATAGAAATTAGTAAATATACCATTAATAGTTAAAAAATGAGACATTAATTATTAAAAATTTGAAAACATACCGATAATAATAAAAATTGAAGCATAAAAACAAATTATTAAATATAGCATTTGTAATTAAGAAATTAAACATAAATATAAATTGGAGAACATACCGATCATAACAAAAATTGAAGCATAAATATAAATTTGAAAATATACCGAAAATAATAAAAAAATTAAAGAACAAATATAAATTAGAGAATATACCATATATAATTTAAAAAAATAAACACACGTGTAAATAATAGTAATAATAAGAAAAAAAAACAAATGTAAATGAATAAACATAAAAAGTAAAAAAATAATAAACATAAAAACAATAAGGAGATATTTGGCAATTAAAAGCAACACAATTTTAAGTCATGAAAATAATTTACAGGATGTAAAAGGACTATTATAGAGGTAGGTAGGTTCGGCCTCGTGGTGTAGAGGTCAGCGCGTTTGCCTACCATGCAAGAGGTCTCGGGTTCGATTCCCGATATTTTTAAAGGGGCGTTTTCACACTAGAATATTTCATAGTCCCTGGACTGGTACCTGAAGCGTAAAACTGATCATCTTACCTTCATGTAACAAAATTGATCGAGATATGATGCGATTGGTGTACCAATCCAGTACCCTATGCAACATTAGGTGCGGAAAGGAAATGATGATCCATAACTCATGTAAATAATAATCATAAAATTTTTTCTTGCTAAATACGACTTTATATATTTTTTTAAATAAGAGAGACATATCAAGTTTTAGACTCATGTTACGTCATAGCCACAAGAACGTGGATGAAAATGAAACAAACAAATAAATAAATAAAATCGACGAATATACATAAAAGTATACATACAGACTAATACTTAACCCATCTACAACGGAACAACTATGGATGGCTTCAGCCAGACGACAGAATTTGATTCAGGATACGGCACTACCCGATGTAAGGAGTACCGCTTTACCCACCGTTAAACTACTGGGAGTCTTCCTTCATTCTGACCTTTCTCTTGACGCTCAAATTAGTAGAACGATAAGTTCATGCTTCTACCAGCTGAGACAGATTATATGCGTACGCAAAAATTTGCCGGTTGATGCCGCCCGTCAATTAATAAATGCGTTTGTAGTGTCTAGAGTCGATTATTGTAATGGTATCTACGCAGGTCTACCAATGAATAAAATGACTCGCTTACAGTCAGTATTGAATGCCGCAGCGAGACTTATTTTTGGAATCTCTAAGTTCAATCATATCACTCCACTACTTCGGGAATTACACTGGCTACGTTTACCACAGAGGGTGGAATACAAACTCTGTTGCCTTATTTTATTTATTTTTTATTTTATTTTATTCAGAAAACATACAGTCATACAAAATAAGTATTAAAAGCAACAATTTTTTAACATAAAAAGACCAATGAAGTTTTCATAAATTAAAAAGATATAAACATTAAATGTTACAAAAAAAAAAAAAAAAGAATTTTAAGCGAGAAAAGAATAATTGTTGACATTTGCGTTTTCCATGGAGGTAATAAATTAAAATAAATAAAAATACCGAATGTACACTCCGCGCCATCCACGCACACACATGAACGCATATATAAAACATACACAAACATATACATTACATGCGGCACATATACATAGCATAAACCACTCAAGATGCACATTCAGCAACTATCCCAAATAATCGACCCCATGAAGAAATTTTCCGTACAAATGCAACGTGCAGTTAAAAATGTCTACATCAATACTGAGTCCATTATAATTTCTACAGGTACGTCTTATGAATGAATTCGAGGTATAATTGTTTTTACAAGTTAGTACATAAAAAAGGGAATTTAATCTAGTATAGCGAAGAGGACAACGGAAACCAATATTTTGTAAAAGATACGGCGAATCAACTATATTATTGAGAATTTTGAAAAGAAATTATGTGTAAGTCACTGCACAACTCTGCTCCAGAATATCTTAGGGAACTCTGCATTCCAGATGAATTAGCTTACAGACATCTTACGCTTAGATCAGCTACATCAACGTTGAAAGGAAAAGTTATTATACCTCTATGCAAACAGCGCACTAAATTTGGCGAACGCGCATTTGCGGTCGTAGGCCCTACGGCATGGAATGCTCCCCCAGCAGAGGTCCGAAACTGTGAGAGTGAAGTGATGTTTCGAAAGAAACTTAAAACCCGTAACCTTAAAATCATTTAAATAAATACTTAGCATGTGGCGACAAAGTACATTATATTTCTTAAATTAAAAAGTAAAAATTAAATTTATACCTTTATATAATCACTTTGTAAAGCGCCCTTGAGGTATTATATTACGAAAATGGCGCTATATAAGTTATCCATAATTATTATTATAATTGATTCGTACTTTCTGGCACAGTTATTTTCGTCTAGTTGAAAATGGACGCAAAATAGTTACATTTAAGTTATTTATATATACGCCCAATGGGCATTTTTAAGGACATATTTATGCATATAAAATTATTATTAAAAAAGTAGAAATACACAATGCTGTATAGTAGACTTGATGGGAGTGGAAGCGGGAGAGGTGTTTGTAATTGAAATTGATTCAGTGAACGTATGAAAGAAGACAATTTAACATCTGGATACATTACAATAACGCTAATAATTATTTTAAATGCAGGTAAACTTAATTTAAATTAAGAGCGATTTCTTAAGGGCTGTAAAACAAGCGTGGTGGTTATTTGGGATGATTCGTGTTGCAAGTCACCTTTTTGCTGCGCGTTGGAGCCATCAGAGGAGAAGTGTTGGTGAAAGACATGCCGACCAGACCTTGGGCCAACGCTCTCATGGAGTACCAGCCGGCGATGCCGTAGTGGTTTGAATCTGGCGTCAAAATACGTCCATTAATATCAGATAATTACTCAATGTGTATAAGTCATGACTATGGACAAAGCATGACCCACTAAATAGTGGACCAAAACATCTAAATACCAGATTTTTGTATAAATTATGCAAAAGACTGTTTATGGAATAAAAATAAAGTGGTTGGAATACAATTTGCATAATATTTCACGTTCATTCAAGACAGGTATACATCATGTCCCGAAATTCTGAGATTTCAAATAGTTGCTTTTTGAGTTAAGAAGGTGTGATTTTTTTGTTTCATTTAAAATGTCAACTTTTGACCTCTGTGTAAAGTTATTTCTCAATAAAAAATGTGTTCATTTTCTGAGAACGACAACTTACATTATATAATATGTACATACATAATTATTTTGGTTATACCAATTATTAATCCGCAAGTGTTCGTGTGCTCATATTTTTTAGATTTTTTTTTTAATTAAAAAAAATGTTTGTCTTATGCACGAGACGGAGGCTCGAAAATAGATAAAATTCGAGCATATTAAACTCTTCAGACACGGTAACTGAATTTGTAAATCATAACAACATTGGTAAAATGTATATTATCTTCATTTACATGAACTAATTCGTAAAAAAAATATTTTATAAAGTTGTTCAAAAGTAGATTATTATAAAATACAATGAATTGGTCGTTACATCCATCATGTCAATTTAATTATTATTTTTCAAACTTACGCTTGGCTACTACCCAGCCGACCCCAGCTGTCTTTGCCTTTTTGATGGCGAGGTCCATGCAGAAGTCTCCAACAGTGGCTCCGAGGGCACCGCCCCCATCGACCCAAGCAGTGGCTTCAGTCTCCTTCAGGATAGTCGGAGTTGCGGAAGGATGGCAAGCTCCAGTCAAGATGTCGTTGACATACATAGCTATTGCAAACACCCAGAGGAAATTAGCCCAAAAAATTGTGGAAACATACATAATTTAGATTCAGTAGTAAAATTAATTATTCACCAAAGCAATTGCAACAAAACTAACTGCGATCTTACATGTTCAGTACTTGATACAACAGGTTAAATTAAAGACCATATTAGTGAACTAGAGAAGTTTCGTGGTCTGGCCCTGAAGAACCGTGTTTAACTTATATTATTAACAGATCTGGAATATGAGGTCTCGATGCTGGCAGCGCCTGGCCAAAGAATCTCGTCAATCTGGGCCACGGAAGAGTCTACCGTAAAAGCTATGGTTTCCTAAGAAAGCGGTGAAAGCGTCACTGATCACAAAATTTCAAATGATTTTGTAAGAAAAATGCGAAAAATTTGAAATTTGCACTAATTTTATTTAATGCTGCAACATCGAGGGAAAACATTTTTGAGAAAAGATACTACAATCCAGGCATTAACAGGGCTTATGACCTGTCATTGGCTTGTTTAGTTGGCCACTTTCATCATCGTCATTCCCTTTCCGCACCTAATAGTGCATAGGGAACTGCATTAGTTCTATTATTATAAATTTGATTTTTATTTCGTTTTTAAATATCACTTAAACTATAAACTTCACTGTTAAATAGAAATATAATTTTAAAAAATGTAAACAGGGGCTAGATTTCTTACTGTCCATGCGCTCTGTAGCTGCAAGACGTGATATTATCTAGCTCCTATATATCATAATTGCTATATCATAATTGGAGACGAGGAACTCGAATCCCAACCGTCCATGCGCTCTGTAGCTGCGAGACGTGCTGGGATATTTATTTATTGTACAGCGCCCTTGAGGTGATTTTCACAAAAATGGCGCTTTATAAATTATCCAAACATATAGATCAATTCGTTGTTCTCATGACCATTAACGAATTATTTAATTATGTTCGTCAATTGTAACATTAATTGCAATCCGAAACGCAAGAACGACGAAGAAGCGTTACATAATGATTACCAAGTATATCACATGATTTTTATTAGTGCCTATGCATTGTGTCACACTACGTGTTCCCATTACTACTCGTATTATTTAATATTGTGAGGAAGAGGATTTGACAATACAACAGGTGAAATAATACTCGTATAGGGCAATAATCTTTGCTAAACGCTGTATAAAACAAAATACGCAGCAGCGCTGGGAGGATCATTACCGCGCTTCTTCTACAGGTAAAATCACTAAAATGTTTTTCCCAACGCTGGCTGATGCAGCAAACTTCCGTCGTCGTCACCAAAGTACTTTCGAAACGACCAAATTTTTTACCGGACACGGAGCTATGAGAAGTTATCTATATAGGTTTAAATTAAGGAATGATGACTATTGTCCATGCGATGATATTTCTTCACAGAGTATAGAACATTTGTTATTTCAGTGCCCATTTTTCAGTTTGCAACGCCATAATCTTGAAGCAGAATGCAGGAAAGATGCAATATCCTTAACAAATATCCACACTGTAGTTAAAAGTAGTTATCACGCGCCATTGTTCTTGAACTTTGCAACAATGGTGATTGGACTCATAAAGGTAATAAACCAAAATCAGTGATCGAACATCCCATTTCCAAGACAAACAAAAACTTTTTTTTTCCGAGTACCTTAGCCTTGTACATGACACGTAAGGCTACTAAATACAGGGGTCCAAATATGTATATAAAAAATAAAAAAAACTATCTAGCAGGGCGTGCGGTGAAGTTTTCGATTAGGTAACAGTCACTTGGTACTTGGTACTGGTTTAGGGTTACCATATTTCACTAGGGTCTCGTCGGGACATTCTGGAATTGGAATATGTAGAGCAAAAAATGCAACTTTATAATGGCTTTTTTACATTTTATGTGGTGCTTCTTGCGGAAGAAGTACCGCCGCCGCCGGCCATATTTTTTCTATGACTTAAAATAAACGTAATACTGCAATATTGATTCTACAGTCCCTGGCAGCAGGCGACATTTTTATTGGTCCTTTTCACTGGGCCAACATTAATGATATTACTTTTTCCACTATGGTTTTATGAGCACGAATGGAAATTAAATACTCAATTTAAAAAAGGAGAAAAAAACTTTTTTCTTTCACATAACCTATCGATTTCCACTCTATCAAGGCAAGTTCAGCTTCTTTAAAACCCTTACCGGTCCAATGTCGAATCTCATTCGACATCAATTTTTTCCATGGAAAATGATAAAATATGGATAATAAGACCATTACTATGTACATTTCAAAAATAAATCTCGTTTTTACGGCAAATCGAATTTTTATTTTTTTTTCAATGAAAAAATTAGATTCTATAATTTTCCAAAGTAGTGATGTCACACTAGTCGACATAGGACATAAGACTTGATATATCTCTCTTATTTAAAAAAATTATGAATTCGTATTTTTTGTAATCTTCAAATGGAAATTTTCACATCTGATTTGGAAAGTAAAATTTGTATAACCATGCTAAATGATAATACAAAAAATATTTATCCTTGCTGCGCGAAGAATGAATGTCCGCTAATTCAGCAACACATCTCTACCTATATGGATACCTTATACAAGAGAGAGCACGAAGATAGAAGTCATAACAAGGAAGACAAAGACGCTGTTCTGCGGCGATTGTTGTCTAAAACAGATTCAGTCTTCAGTCGGTTGATGACAGTGATGGAGGACGCACGCGCGTAACATGAGCGGCGTACTTGTGATTTTGAATTTATTTTGCTATAACAGGGCTAAATTATATATTTATTCGCATAAATTATGGAAAAGGAATTATCAAGCAGTGTCTTCATGTTTTTTTTTCAAATGTCTGAACTTTAGAATATTCCGTCTTTTACTAGTGGTAACACGATGTTACATCACCGCGCGCAAAGGGATTATTTACCACAGTCTTTTAAGAGTTAATGTCATAATACCATTGTGTCAACCGATTTAAGTGCTAAATTTGTTATAAAACCGTCACAATACACAGAAAATAAATCTGGAAGTGTTTGTTAGAATTAGCTCCACGGATATTAAAGTTCTCAATTTGCGCATGCGCGGACTTGTGAAATTCTGTACTGAGGGACCGCCTAGAACTAAAGCACTTACGTAGTTCCATAATCCAGAGTTAGACAAAGCGCAGTGTATTTTATATCAGTTCGCGCATAACTGCGCAGTCGAAAGGTTGTGCGTGGGGGTTGTCGCAATTTTTTGGAAGTTATGAATTAATGGACATCGAACCCATCTCAGATCGCTACGATTAAAACAACGAACTAACAATACAATATTTCTTGTACTTATTTAAAAGATTAGCTCATAGCTGATTTTATTGAATAAAAAGAAAATAGATACGGGTTGTTTTGAGGTCACAATTTTAGGGAAGCGTTGGTTCAATCCAATAAATGGACGGACCGCGTATATTAAATCAATCACAGTTATAAAAATTAGCAGTTAATTTATCATTATTGTCCTGCCCTCAGAATTTAGTGCCATTCTGTCATCTTTCTTGTCTAAATTCATTGGTTCTTCAAATTTATTGCAACAGGCGGAAAACATTTTTAGTCTAGGCATTTAATTTTTTTTTTACAGGATTTATGACCTGTCACTGGCTGGTTTGAGTGGTCATTTTCCACACTGTGTAACATTCACCACTTTGCCGAGGTTTGAACATCTACATTTCCTTAACTCTTTTGTATGTTAACTTTTGTGAAATTTCAGGCGTTGCCTAGTAGGTGGAATAATTCAGCCAGATGAATCTTACCCAAATCAATAAAGGTTTCAGCTTCTTTACTTCACAAAAGACAACAGAAGGCAGAATAGTGGATGTTACCAGGTGTGCAAAGTGGCCACTTAAACCAGCCAACGACAGGTTGTAAGCCCTGTAAATGCCTAGACTGCATTATTATTATTTTAGGAATCATCTTCAATCGGAGGAGAGAATCTATATAATATAAATTCTAATGTTATATGCAACTACTATGGGGAACAGGATATCAGAATGACATTAACCGACTACAAAGACAACAAAATAAAATATTAAATTTAGTATATGACCTTCCTTATCTAACAGCAATTAGAGAACTTTTTAAACAAACTAAGCAATTTAATATAACTGAACTCTTTCAACTAGAATCATTAAAATTTATCCATAAATTAGCCACTAATGTAATTGTAGACGAAGAACTAAAACTTGTAGAACATTGTAGTTAACATGGGCACTATACGATACTATCAGAAAAATATCAAAACTTTCTAAAACAAGACAAAGATAGTCGAGACTAATGAACCAGGGACTGGAATTATACAATAAACTACCAGACAAAACTAAACAAAAGACTCAAACAAACTTTTCAAAACATGTAAAGAATACCATTTTGAACAACAGAATATGAATAAAAAATGCATGTATTATTTTTGTTAAATAAATGTAGTCACCCGTAAGAGTTAATAAATTAATTACAATAAAAAAAGAAGCGCATTTATCAACAATATTTTGAGTTTGTCCAAATTTTTGTAGACAAGGACTGGATTCAACTCCCCGGGGAGCTGTTTATATTACAACAGAGATGAAGAACATTTAAGAAAAGGTAATATAGAAGTCCAGGCATCTACAGGGCTTGTGACCTGGTTTAAACCAGCCAATGACAGGTCATAAGCCCTGTAAATGCCTTGACATCCATATTCCCTTATTTAAAGTATTCTCCATCCCTGTTGTAATTTGTTAATCTTGATGACTCCCGAGGGGCTGATATCCAGTCTTTTGTCTGCGAACATTTGGACAAACTCAAATATTGTAATGAAACCAACTGGTCCAAAAAGAAGTGTAAAAATTGAAAAATTGTTTTCAGGCGTTGCCTAGTATGTGAAATAATTCAGTCAGATGAATCTCTTCACAACAATAAAGGTTTCAGCTCTTTAACTTCAGTAAAATCAACAAATGGAACAATTGAAGAAATACGGATGTTCAAACATAGGCAAAATGGTGAATGTTACACAGTGTGTAAAGTGGCCACTTAAACCAGCCATTGACAGGTCATAAGCCCTGTAGATGCCTGGACTTCTATATTACCTTCTCTTAAATGTTCTTCATCTCTGTTGTAATATGTTAATAAGCGCTTTTATATTTTTTATTTAGGCCAACTTGATGAATTTTGTATTGAAAAATTATATGACGAGTTTTACAATCATTTAAGTTACTTTGTTATATTTTATTAACAGCGTGAAGGTCAAAGGTTGGATTGTGTGATAAACGTTTAGTCAAAGTGTTGATGCGATAATCAGGCGCTATTGTTTCAGAGAACAATGTTCACCATTTATTAGCTTCTACATTGAAATACTTGCGATTTTGTTGGAGGCTTTTGAAGAATCAGTAACGGAATGTGGGTTAACTGCTGTTACTTGATAAATCAAATCAATTTGACGGAAATCTTGATTTCGTTTTATGCGGAAGGTCAATATTTGACCGTACCAGCTTTTTTGTTAAAAATTAATTGATGAAAAATTAATTTTACCCAAATCTTATATGAGAGCTTGCTACAGTACTATGCAGCGGTGTAAAATCATATAAGAACAATAAAGATAACAAAGAATGGTGAATTGAAAGAGACACAAGGAGACACTAAAAAGAAAGATATAAAAAGAGAAAAAGGCATAAAAGTATCAGTGATGGCAAAAGATCAATAAAAAGAAATACAAATAAAAAATAGTACAAAAAGGACAGGAAACAGATAAAAAAGAATAAATAATAACGGAGGTAGAAATGGAAAGAGAAGAAAAAGAAAAAGAGAGGCTTTCCTTTCAATATGACCTGTCGTTGGCTGGTTTAAGTGGCCACAAGCCCTGTAAATGCCTAGACTTCCATATTCCCTTATTTAAGGTATTCTCCATCCCTGTTGTAATTTGTTAATCTTAATGACTCCCGAGGGGGTGAAATCCAGTCTTTTGTCTACAAACATTTGGACAAACTCAAATATTGTAAGCAATATTATAATTCAATTGTTTTTGGATCGAAACAGATAATGGAAAATATCGCGATTTTTTTTACAATTTTAAATTAATAAGGGTCTATGAAACACCGTCGAGAATTTTTTATTTTTTTGTATTTGTTAGTAGCATAAAAAATGTTTTTCAACTTATCATTTATATTCCCGCGAAAAAGGTTAATTGCATTGGATGCGTCACGATTCGGTTAAATTTTAAACTTTGTTTGTGACCGTTTAAATTTAAATAGAACATAGTCACGAATCTTACGTCACAATTGAATGTAGCTGTACTGAAAGCTGCCAACAATAGAAAAGTGAAACTGAGATAATAGCACCTTTGTGAAAAGAGTGAACAATCAAATCGACACAACAGTTGGAATGTTTTTGACTCAGACAAATGATTAACAATGAATATGTTAGTTTTTTATATTACAAACAAGAATCTTATTACGTATTTGACAAATTTTAATGATTTTTAAAGTACCGTGAGATTTTCTAGTGCTGTGGGTGTTTTCTGCAAATTGAAAAATGCTGTTTTTGTGATCGGCACAATTTTCAATTACAGTTTTTTGTAAGAAAGCGGTTTAGCTGGTTTTAGCAGAACATAGAATCGACCATACTGCACCCGATAACACCAATATATATTTTTTTTCAAAATTGTGGAGTGGCTGCTTTCTACACAAATACGTTCAATTGTCAAGGCTAAACATGTCACGTTCTTGTGAAATCATATTTTTTAACAATTTTTTTCGAAAAATTACGAACAAAAACATTTCTTTACAGTATCCATATTAATTTCAAAAATACAATTAATTTTTCTTCATTCGTTTCACAAGTTTCTATCGGTATTCGTAGTATGTGATATTTCCCCATTCAGGAGTTCCTTACCTAGCCTATTCATCCCGTGACTGTAGTGTCCCTGGCGGTCCGCTTCCAGCATGACGGCAGCCTGCTGCTCCGCCGCGCCCTCGGGGGCCCCCGCAGCCACGAGGCTGTCCTTCATGAAGCGCCTGGCCTCCACCTGCTGAACGTGGAACATATCTGGAAGAGAAACACCCGGTTAGAGGATGAAAATGATTTTCGGGGTCGCGCGATCTGACTTTTCTTCATACAAAGACATATTTTGTCAAGATTTAAACTCAAAAATAATATCATTTGCCAATGATACGGTTGTTTTAGTTGAGGGAGTTAACTGGAACTCAAGTCAGTTTAGTAGCTAATGACGTTATAAATAAATTAAATTAATGTTTGACAAAAATATATTATCTTTAAATACGGAAAAGACAAAAATCATCCCATTTTTTATTAACAAAATAAACTTAGATTCAGTAGTAAAAATAATTTTTTACCAAAACAATTGTAACAAAACTAACTACGATCTCACATGTTCAGTACTTGATACAACAGATAAAATTAAATATCTCGGTGTATACATAGACCAAAACTTAAAATGGAAAGACTATATCAGTGAACTAGTTAAACGAATAAGAAAATGTAAATATATATTTATTAGATTAAGGAATGTTTTAAAAATCAATCATTTAAAAATTGCTCAATCGTACAATCTTTGTTACAATATGGTATTGTAGGATGGGGTGGTGCATATGCCAATATATTAAACCCTCTTAAAAAAGTACCAAGATTAATTATTAAAGTAATTTTAATTGACGTTTATAAGTGATTAAATGAATTTTATGTATGGAATATATCAAAGTAAATAAAACATATTTAAGAAATCTTTTTTATTAAAGAAATAAGTAATTAATGCTTTTCAATATAATAGAGGATGAGAGATTTGTTTTCGACATAGTAATAACTCAATTTCAACTTTTTTGGAGTTACCGTAGTTTATGTCTCGCGTCCAGATATGTATCTTGTGTCATGCAAACGGTGGATGATGCGATAACTTTTAGTTGAAAATATATAAGTTTATTATTTCTAAAAATAAATAAGTTTATTATCAGTTGTATCTAAGCTAAAATCAATAAAAAATACTATCAAAATAGTTGTTGTATCTTGACATGACAACAATTTATTCGACTCCTCCCGACCAATACAGATTTTAAATGCATCAACACCTTTCTCAGCCTGGCAATCCTACCAAACTTCCGACTTCTATGAATCTGGGATAAAGTTATATATCCTTGGGCCTATATAGTATTGCTGCCTTTGATCCAAAAAGTATTAACTCCTCTCCGTAAAATCAGATCCTTATCGGAGTGTCTAGTATTATGACTATGGTAAATGGTTGCATATTTTTCCCTGATGAGATGCGTGAGTATTAGTAGTCAAACCTTCTTCCATTTTTATCCCCAATCCTCTTTTGTTATATTTATGCATATATGTATATGTAAACTTAAATGTCAGCCGGTACTATCACCTGGTGATAAGCCTCAAAAGCGAAAAATAAAAAGTTTTTTCTATGAATTATTAAAATAAAGAAAAAAGGTTCCTACTTTGTTTATGCGTCTTAGATTGAGGAACGTTCCTGTAATTAATATGACCCATGAAGGAAAATCGTGTCAAGAAAAATTGGTCGAATGAATGACTGGTAGGTACTATGATCATTAATTACAACAATTAGAAGATTAATCGGTACTAGACCCTTTAAAAAAGAACATTAAACATATAAATAATTTTAAATGATGAAAACCGTGTTTTAAAAAATATAAATGGACTATTCACACTAGAATCGTGTGACACAAATAACAAAATTTTATCCAACAATGTCCAAAGGCTTGCAGACTGGCTGGATTTCCTCCCTGGGGAGTCATTCATATTAAAATTTGTTGCAACAGAGAGCGAAAACACATTTGAGAAGGGAATATGGGAGTCTAGGCATTTACTGAGCTTATGACCTGTCACTGGCTGGTTTAAGAGGCCACTTTACTTACTGTGTAATATTCACCATTCACACAACATTATCTATTTAATTCCCTACAATCAAACATCTACACAACTAATAATATAGGAACATTGTTTAAAAATCACAAATATAAAGGCCCTTTAACGTAATAAATCTGGCATATAGGTACCAATTAAATTGTAATTAATGATTTACATAGTTACATGTTTAACATTTTACATTGAAAAAACCAAAAGAAAATTTAATATCAGAGTAAAAGAACAGTTAAGGTGCATAAAAATACGAAATGGCTCCTGCAATGGTAGCCGAAACGTCGACAGCTTCCGTTTCCACACACACTTTTTTCTACAAAACACTCAGTTTACCCTGAAGATGACTCCTGCAATGGTAGCCGAAACGTCGGAACAAATCCAACACACACGGTATCACCCAACAAAGAAACATATAAATTAACAATATTTCCTTTTCAGTCCACTCCTGTCTTGTTTTAAAGATCGTATCCATCTTACTTTACAATTTTCATCCTTACAAGAGCAACATGGCAAAAAGTCTTGACTTATTAGCTCCATATGTTTCCATATATATTTATTCGATAATATTTAGTAAACACTGTGAATACAATAAGATTCATTAGTTGAGTGTACCCTGACAAAGAAGCTTGTGTAGCTTTAAAACCGGTTGGTTGAAAAATAAAAATAAGTGGTCTAAAACAAAGCTGTTTGGTAATTATTTTATTCATAAATAGAATAATGGTTTTTATACTCTATTCACGTTTCAGAATTGACATTATCAAGAAAACAGGAAAAGAACTCTAGATTGAATTAATTTTAGACGGTTGATTAGTTTACTTTTTTAAACCGAAGATGATCAAGTAAGTAGATACTGTGAAAATAATTCATTGCGAATTTTATATTATTCTGTTATTTTATTAAAACTCTGAGATAAAAATTATGTAAATCAACCATACACCACGTTGTGTTTAGTATCAGAATTTTTGATGATGATTTTAATAGCATTCAGGAATTCTTCATTTGATCATCAAATACTTACTATTATTGCCCATAATGTTAACTGTCTACATAATAAAATTCCATCAAACTGTAACTGCGATGTTATTTAATTTGAAAGTGAATATAAATATTTAGGAATATATATAGATGTAAATTTTAAATGGAATTGTCAAATATCATCTAACCTTTGTGATCGATTGCGGACTCTAGTTAGTACTTTATATTAGTTATCTTTTATTCTGCCAAAAAGTACACTCTTTTATTTTTCCTTGGTGGAGGCTATACTAAGATATGGTATCAAAGCATGGGTTTATTCAACAATCACAAACATCAAAATTATACAGAGTTTACAGTATTCCATCGTTAAAAAAAATGTCTCTTACGATATTCACAAAATAAGGAGTAACAAATGTGTACTATATAAATCTATTAAGGCGCTGCCGGTTCGAGGAATTCTGTGGCTCTGTGTCATTTTGGAACGAGGAAAAAGTGATACATTCAAAAATATATTAGAACATGGTTATTATACAAGGTTCACACAAAATGAAGGTTTAGTGATTCCAAAGACAAGCAACAAATATGAAAAAAGAACTATGAAATATGTGGTTCCAGTTGTGTTTAATTTGTTACCAAACAATCTTAGAAATGGCACTACCAAAAGTGACAAGGGCAAAATAAGAGACTGGCTATTTGATTTGGAGTTTATATATTAATAAAACTGAATATTTGTAAATATAAAGCAGGAATATAAATATGTAATATTGACATGGATATTTATATATGTTCCCATATATATGTGTATGTGTATATACGTGTATATATATATATATGTGTTTATGGATATGTATGTGTGCATGTACGGGTATAGATATAGATATGGATAAATATATGGATAAAGATATAGATATAAATATAGATATGTAAAGAAATAATGTTTTTTTTTAAAGGCTTTGTGCCTATTAATTATGTAAACACCTTTGTTTTAAATTTTGGTAATCCGGTTTTGTATTTATTTTTATCTTATAATTGCGATATCATAAACTTATTTTTTGCTTTT
Organism: Micrasema longulum; assembly: GCF_059751315.1. Taxonomy (NCBI): domain Eukaryota; kingdom Metazoa; phylum Arthropoda; class Insecta; order Trichoptera; family Brachycentridae; genus Micrasema; species Micrasema longulum. The sequence goes on along the minus strand of NW_028278730.1, from coordinate 238,442 downwards.
TTTTCATTTTTCTAAATCTTATTTGAAAACGTATTATATGTATTTTTTTTTCGCTCCTTATATTTAAGTTAGAAGTAATTATTATTATACAACTATGTTGTGTTATCACATGTTTTCATGTAAAGGATCTTTACCGACAAGCCATATTAATTGGCTTGGTGAGTCCTGTAAAAAAAAATATATATACGAGTATATTGCATCTCAAAGATATTGTTAAACTTTGATACAGCTATTATGACAAAACATTTAATTATATAAAACATTCTTATTAAAATGTTAATATTTAACATAATATTATCACACAATATTTCAAAACATGATAGGCAAAGCTTTTATACATATATTTTTGAACTTAATATATTTAAATTCTTGATAGATGTCTGAATCAGAGTGTCTTTGAAAAAGGCAAAATACCTGAAAAAGTTGCTTTGTACGGCAGCTAGAAAAGTTTATAATTATTATTTTTATTTTATTACTGTAAAGTAATTAATAAAAAATTCAAAACATTCGCTGTGGAAAACGAACATAAACATATTTTGTTACAATTTTAGTTTCTTTATTTTTATATTTTGTATTCGCTTTATGTAAAAAAAAATATTTTTCCAAAAATAAATATAATAAAATGAATGTATTGTTGATAAGTTTTAATAAAATGTTGTACACTTAACACAGGGCTCTTGGCCTCTTAGAGTTAGAGATATGATGCTATTTTTTTGTAACGTGTATCTTTGTATGAATAAATAAAATCAAATAAATAGTTCAGCACCATACTGAATAAAATTACCATACCATAAAATACTATGCAGGGAATAAATAATCAAATAATTAAATATAAAACAATAACAGTTATTACCTAATCAATAATGAAAGAAACATAATAGGGGACCACGATAAATAAACACAAATAAAAACTTAAATAAAATATTTGATATCTAATTGCCATACCATATAATATTATTTATCAACAGATTATTTAATCAACTTAGTTGTTTGGGTTTTAAATATACACATTTATAAATAAGTTATTTGAATAAATTCTAACTTACTGTGATTTTTTAAGGTGCAGTACGAAGATTTTCTTGACACGCTAATGGAGTAGTCTGTGTTATTCCGAACGTTATCAAACACTGAAGACCCGTCAAATTTACATTCAAAACATAGCCTGCGACCGCCGCCGCCTCCTATTGGTGAGTTCTTCAAGATGGCGCCTCCAGCGAAAACGTACCGGCCATACGTAACAAACATTTTGTTGCCGCGAAATTACACAAGAGTCAACGAATATTTGTTTACGACGCGCGATTAAAGTGATGTTATCTGTAATTACACAGCACTGTTATCTAAGTTAAAAGTATGTATTTATTTTATCAAGTTGTAGTTAGTTTGTCAGTTGTTTTTATTTAACATTCAAATTCAAATAAGTAGTTCTTTCACATCGTAACTATGGAAAACTTTTACATTATAAAACAAAAGATAAACGGGGATTTGTCAAAATAATTCGTTGTAAAAAATCCGTCTGGAGTCGATTTCTAGATTTTAATTTTTTTAAATAGGCGAGACTCAAAAAAATATACAAGACATTATTCAGTCTTCAAAACGTTAAAATCAATGATAATTTTATCATCAATATCATCATCCTCTTATCCTAACCTGATGGCGCATCAAATGTATTGTGTTGCAAGGTGATCGGTCTTGACAGTCTTACGCTTCAGGTGCAAGTTCAGGGACAATAAAATATTGCAATGGAAAACCATCTTCGCAAGCAATATTTCATGTCGACCATCTCAGAAATTTAACCCTGTACCTCGAGCATGGTAGGCAAATACGCAAACCAGTGGCGATTTTGTAAGTAAGGCAAGTGATGCTTCGCCTCACAAAAATGGTACTTCACTCGTTCACAACGCGGCACGTTGATTAAAAAGCTTTAATGTAAGAATATGTCAACGTAAAACCAACCCTATTCCTTTTTGTCCAAAATACGTTTTTTTTGTAACACACAGGTAATGCACACGACAACTTCTACATGTCTATTAATTTAGTCGCATTCCTACTGACAACACGTGCTGCAAGCAAAACATGTATTTATTTCAATGTACAAACGGTTGAGTTTAGAGTACATTCTTGTCGGTTAGGCAGAAAGAAAGCGAGCCTCAAAAGTTAGGAGAGAACGTGCTTGCCGGACGTCAACGAGTAAGTGAGTTTCGACCTTGGGATAATATTTTGACCATAATTCATTCAAACGATGAATCTGATTTTTATGGCACCTCGTAGATGAAATAAGAGGAAAAGAGCAGCGAGCGGAATATCTACTCTTGTGTTAGTCTCCATTAGTCGCTGTTGCTCCCGCTCATTTCGGAATTTAGTACGTATATACCCAGTAATGAATAACTCCGTAAAACTCAAAAAAACGTACACAGGCTTATTTTTTTTGCCGTTTTAAAAAAATATATATAGTAACGTATCCTTCTTCTTCAGCCTTATTTTCTCCACTGCTGGATAAATACCTCTTTCAAACGTCTCTATTCCTTCCTATCACCCGCTTTCATCATCCACGTTTTACCGGCAATAGAGGCAATGCCGTCGACCCATTTTTTCAGTGGCCTTCCAACACATCTTTTGTTTGCCCATGGTCTCCACTTTATTATTCTGGGTGTCCACTTGCCATCATTTTGTCTCGCCAAGTGTCCTGCCCACTGCCATTTCAATTTCGCTGCACGATCCATGATATCCACGACTCCGGTTCGGTGCCTTATTTCTTCATTTCTTACTCTGTCTCTTAGACAACCACCGAGCATCTGTCTTTCTATGGATCGTTGCGTGTATTTTGATTTATGGCTTCTTTTTTGTGTTATAGACATGGTTTCTAGTCCGTATGTTGTCACCGGCAATATGCACAATTCATCTACTTGTCTTTTCAAGCATATAGGGACTTTTTTATTTTCAAAAATATGTTTAAGTTTACCGAAAGCAGCCGAACTTAGCCCTATTCTTCTTGGTAACTCCGCTATCTGGTTATCTTTACCAAATTTGACTTTGTGTCCATATATCTAGATAAATGTATTCATCAACCACTTCGATTTTATTATTGTTAATGAATATGTCTCGTCCTGCTGGACTCATAATATTTGTTTTATGAATATTCATTTCCAAACCAATCATCTTTGAAGCCTCATGTAGTTCCATAATCATTTCGCCTAGTTCATCCATGTCTTTACTTATAACTATTATATTATCTGCAAATCTAAGGTGACTCAAATACATGCCATCGATCTTTACACCCTTATTTTCCCAATTTAGCGTTTTAAATACATCCTCTAAGGCTAGCGTAAAAAGCTTTGGCGATATTGTGTCCCCTTGTCTGACACCCTTCTCTATTTTGATTTGTGTCTGTGATGTGTGATTGTGATCGGTTTTTGAGTCTTCATTAATCTTCACATCCATAGTAGCGTTGTCATAAATGAATTTTATTAATCTAGAACTAACTCGGGCATTTTGGAGTGCTTCAATAGTAACGTATTAATAAATATTCATTATTAAAGTCTAGCAGTATTGGAGTGTAAAATGATATTGTAGCTTCAATAAAATTTTAGACCAAAACCGCCACTGACGCAAACCAGTACAAGGCGAACTGATCTTAACTTGATTTCCTTTTCAGGGATTTTTATCTGAGCTATCCTTTTAAAACTGACATTAGTTTATATGAGATTGAACACAAATACTGCCGAATGATCGTCAAATTAGCACAATTTGTTTACAAGGAAACTTCCACAAATGTTTTTTTATTTTAAATAAAAAAGGTATTATCGTATAAAATGTTTAACTGTTACAACAAAAGTTATTATGTTAATTTATTATTAACACACTGTAGTAGTGTTAAAATAAAACATTGTTGAAATAATACTTTCATTATTGGAGCTCCGTCAGTTTGACATTTCAAGCGATCACTAATACGTCAAACAAAATAAAAATGTTTTTGTATCTACACAAGGTAACGGTCAATCAATGAATTTGCATATCTTAATTAAAAATGAAATTATCAATTTAAAACGTTTGAGAACAAAACAACTGTAATTTATATTAAGAACTTATTTCAACTGTGAATATTTAATTTCCCGACCGCCATTTTCACGTTAGAATCGCTATGAAGAAAAACACCAACTAGATGATTATGAAAGGTGCAGAATAAATATACAGATTCATATATTTACTAATTATAAAATTATATAGCTATCTATTTTTTAAATGTATGATCATAATAGTTGCAAATATATTTATAAATAGAATTAAGAGTAGAGACACGTGAGCAACTACTAAGAGACTTGCCAACTCGTCTTTTTTTCTAAAGTTTTTGGCGAACATCTTAAAAAAATAAGCAAGTAAATAAGTAGGTACAGTGAACGTAATTTAATTGATGATCATTCAGAAGAGTAAAACAAATGTATAACAGAAATAGTGAATAATAAGGCTTACGGATTGTCAGCAAGTTACCCGAAGAAATAAAAGAAATAGAAAGGCATAGAATTAAGAATAGTCCAGAAACCGCATACGAGCATCAAACAGAAGGCGACTAAATTACTCATAAATTTTACGTTTGGACCCATTAGTTTCTTTGTAGACGTCGCTCAGTACGCAACTCCTGATTTGAATTCAACTATGCCATGTTGTGTCCTTTAAAAGTGTAGACATACTGCTAAGATCTTAAAGAAACAGGATGGGATCACATTTCATCTAAAATTAGCAAATTAATGTGTATGTAGCAAATACGTTACATAAAAATTGAATTATTTTTCCATCTGTCAGATTGTCGAAAAAATCAAAATGGACATTTCGTTAGTGTTGCCGGGGCAGTAAATTTTTTTACCCTACTTTGGTCATCTAATGAGAACACTAATGAAAATTGGATCTCGGATTAAACGACTCGGACATTTGACCGACATTATCTTTAAAACATTAAATATTATTCAACATATCTGTTCTTGTTTAAAAGTTTAAAGTTCATTAATTCAATTATTCTTATTAAATGACCCTTTACTTATCTACTCTGTTGTGTCAATCAATATTTCCACAATAAAATTTTAGAAATATTAACATATTGCTTTTTTTACCTTACATTTTTACCAACATTACGCGGTGACATCCCGAATGCGCGCGGCGTAAGTGGGGCATAGTGGGGGCATTTTTGGACACAGTCCGAAGTATTCAAATATGATTATACGCTCCTTCTGGACTATTCTTAATTCTATATAGAAATGATTGAAATATTTAAAATTTATTATAAAAAATAAAAAATGTGGCCTTTTTTAAAAGTTTGTATTAGTTCTTAAGATGTTATGAACGAACTTAATAAAGCATAAATAAATGTAAGTATAACTTTAATTGTGAAAAACAAAACTTGCAGATTTCAGCAAGTTACCAAAAGAAATAGAAAGTATTGAAATATTTTTTACATATTACAACAGAGATGAAGAACATTTTAGAAAAGGTAATATGGAAGTCTCGGCATCTACAAGGCTTAAGACTTGTCATTGGCTGGTTTAAGTGGCCACTTTACACACTGTGTAACATTCACCGTTCTACCCATATTTGTACATCAAAATTCCTTAAAGTCTTCCTTCTGTTGATGTTTGTAAAGTTAAAGAGCTGAAACCATTATTTATGCGGGTGAGATTCATATAATTGAATTATTTCATCTACATACTAGGCAACGCCTGAAAATATTATTTTTTCCATTTCTATACTTCTTCATGGAACAGGTGGATTTATCAACAATGTTTTCTAGACAAATACTGGATAAAACTCCCTGGGGAGCTGTTAATATTAACGTATTTTAAATTTATTTGAAAAAATATGTTATTGAGAAATTTTGATAAAAATTGTGACGTTATTATATGTTTATATAATTTCTTGAGATGATATGAACTAATTTAATACAGCATAAATACATAAATTCAATCAAAACCAAACTATCTCAGAATAATTCATTTTTGAAAAGTCTCAACAGTACTTTGATATTAAATAAATACAATGCGTATTTTTACACCACACAGTCATTTAATATTCACAGAAACACCCTGTACACCTGATAATGAGTAATTCTGAATACCCGAAACATTTTTATTTGCAACCCAGTAAGTTTTTCCTATTTAAAGGGAAAACATTGAAATCTCCAGAGTCAAGCAATCACAGAAAAAACAAACAACGGACAGGCCATCGCGCCGTTTTTCCGTGGGGGTAGCGGAGAGGATAGAACGCCGAATCACTTTGTTTTTGCAAACTGACCTCATTTCCTCTACATTCATACATCTTTTCATCTACGCCCTGCTTGATGCTCATCTGAAGAAACTCTACTTGCATTATTAACTCTGACAGATAAAAAAACTAAATTTCAAATCTAGATTTTTTTTTCCACCGCAAGATTTCCACGAGTGCCAAGTTCCAGAATATAAAAGACGATATAATATTAGTCCATTTAAAGACTACGTCATTTAATGTTATCATGATTAAACAAATATATTTTTGCAGGAATAGGGAAATATCACTTTTTTTACATTTTAAAGTCATAAAAGTCGATGAAATACTGTCCAATAAATTATTTTTTTTACAAATTATTAGTAATAAGAAAAATAATTTAATTTGTAATTCCTGCAAAAACAATTATTCCATTGGCCACGCCATTAATACGACTTAATTCATTTTTATTTGTTCCCGACCATTAAAATTTGTTTAGAACATTATTACAAATCTTGACGTCATAACATCCAAGGCCAAGCACGTCGCGTTTTTCTCACAACGTATTTTTATTAAATTTCAGCATATAGTATTTTGAGCGCTATGATTTGTTAAAGATTTGTGTTTCTGAAATTACTCCGCGTTTGACGCCTCAAGTTCTCTTCCGCTTCTTCTCTGTCAGTTCTGCCGATTGGTCCGTTGACGGTAAGTAAACCGGAAATCTTTCACAGCTCTCTTATCATCGGTGGATTCATATGAACTAGTGACGTCGTACAATGTAGTTCGTTTTTATTAAATTATTTTTTTACGTTTTTCGTAGATGAAAAAGCTTCGTCATACAATTGAATGCTCTAAGTTTTACCGCGCGTAAGAAAATATTTTTTCTTCCCAATTTCCCGTAGGGCTGAAGTCCCTCATTTTAATATTTTGTTACATAAAATAAATAATGAAAAAATTAAATTTTTTGTATAAAGCCATTAGTATAAAGTTTTGTACTCCTGAAAAATAGTCGGCTTAAATCGATTATAAATATACTTATAAATATAGATTTTTTCTCTGATCAAATGTTTTATCAGTTGATATCAAACCTCAAACCATCTGAAATAATTGAAAATATTATTATTTTTTTGGCAAATAACATCTTATTATTGCGTTCAACCACAGTAGCTATATTCCGAGATAAACAGTTGATGACGATTTTTTACATATTAATGTATGTCTCTATGAAATGTGGTTTTCTAATTTCTATTTCTGTTTTCTATATGATTATTTTTATTTTCTACTTAAGTACCTTGAATTATATAACTGTATAAGGACATTCAATCTATCTAATCTTCACATTCGTTTGAAAATGCCCTAACAAGGCCAAACAATTGTCACGAAATTTTTGTTTTGATGTTTTTATATTTGTTCTTGATTTGATATGAAATTTTTGTTTTGTTCTACAAAATAAACACCAAATCAATCAATATTTTTTTTATATTCGCACATGCATTACATTGCGTAAGGTTCCACATTAGTAAAGCAATAGAAGTGTATTATTTTATTACAATAGGCAAATATCACATACGACGAATACCGATAAAAATATATTAAAAGGATTTAGAAAAATCAATTATATTTTCAAAATCAATATTGTGGAAAAATGTTCACACACCTAACTTTAAAAAAGAAATTGTAAAAAAATATTTCCCTCCAAAAACGCGGCCTTGATGATTGTGACGACAAGATTCGTGACGATGTTCTATTCAAATTTAAACAATCATAAAAAAGTGCAAAATTTTCACGAAACATGACAACAACGTCAAGACCGTTTTCGTAGGAATTCAAAATAATACATTACAATATTTGAGTTTGCCCAAATGTTTGTAGACAAAAGACTGGATTTCACCCCCTCGGGAGTCATTAAGATTAACAAATTACAACAGAGATGGAAAATACCTTAAATACTAAAATCAACAAATGGAAGAATTGACAAATGTGGATGTTCAAACATAGGCAAAATGGTTAATGTTACACAGTGTGTAGAGTGGCCGCTTAAACCAGCCAATGACAGATCATAAGCCCTGTAAATGCCTAGATTTCCATATACCCTTATTTTAGGTATTCTCCATCCCTGTTGTAATTTGTTAATCTTAATGACTCCCGAGGGGGTGAATTCCAGTCTTTTGTCTACAAACATTTAGACAAACTCAAATATTGTAATGGAACCAACTGGTCCAAGAAGATGTTTAAAATTTGAAAAAAATTTTTCGTGCGTTGCCTAGTATGTGAAATAATTCAGTCAGATGAATCTCTTTACAAAAATAAAGGTTTTAGTTCTTTAACTTCACTAAAATCAACAAATGGAAGTATTTAAGAAATATGGTTGTTCAAACATAGGCAAAATGGTGAATGTTATACAGTGTGTACAGTGGCCACTTAAACCAGCCAATGACAGGTCATTAGCCCTTTAAATGCCTAGACTTAAGTCAGATTAGTCTCTTCACAACAATAAAGGTTTCAGCTCTTTAGTTTCGCTAAAATTAACAAATGGAAGACTTTAAGAAATATGGATGTTCAAGCATAGGCAAACTGGTGAATGTTACACAGTGTGTAAAGTGGCCACTTAAACCAGCCAATGACAGGTCATAAGCCCTGTAAATGCCTAGACTTCTACATTCCCTTATTTCAGGTATTCTCCAGCCCTGTTGTAATTTAATAATCAAAATAATACATTTTTATATTATTTATTTTAAAAAATATATTTTTTTTTATATTTCCCTGTCGTCAAACTCAGTTAATCGATTGTCTGTGTCCGGGAGGATATATTAGAAGCTAACATAAGTTGTGTCCGTTTTTTTATAATTTTTAAAAATGGGCACTAAAAGTAAAATAAAACTGTAATCAATCCTTCTTTTAATTTTTAAAAAGAACCAGAATTCTATACGAATGCTTTCGATTCGATCGGTACTCTTAGGTCAAAATCCTGAAAAAGGAAATACGTCGGACAAAAATAATCGGACTTATCTCCTTTTTTTAATATTAAAAGGAGATATTATAAAGTTCGCCTCGTAATGTAGTCGATGAGGCGTTTGCCTATCATTTTTGAGGTCCTGGCTTCGATTCTTGGCTGAGTGGGCGTAAATATTTGTTTGTAAAGGTTTTTTGAACTGCAATATTTTATAGTTCCTGGGTACGTATTCTGGTGGGAAGTTAAAATTTATCTCTTATTTTATCTACAAAGTAAAATTAAGTTTTCCGTATGAAAAAAATAATATGTTCAGAATTTTTTTTTCTAAACATGTTCAATTACTGTTTTCCGACGAACATACTTTGAATTTTTATACAAATATACACAATTTTGTACATAAATATCGATTTTAGTTTATACCGTCTCAGTATGTACCGACGAAGATAGCCGTTCATAATCGTGGCCCTGAATTGGAACCTGAAGCCTTAAACTGATCATCTTACCTTCACGTAACAGATAATTGAACTGTGCTGCATTCGGTTTATCAATACACTGACCTATGCACCACCGGGGGCAGGAAAGGGGATAATGATGATAAAACTATTGTATTTACCACGTGATATTCTATAAAAAGGTCCTTCAGACAAAAATAATTTAACTGAACTACCATTGAGTGTTATTTAAAATACCAGTCTCCAGTTATTCTAAATTTGTAGTTTTAAGTATCACTTGTCTTATATTTCCATAATAAATTAATCGACATGCTTGTGTCAACGAATTTAGCGCCAATCTGCTACGAGAACATTCGTTTTGGTTTAGTTTGTAAATACAACATTTTTTATGACAACTAGTTTAAATTTTACGTTATGATGACACCATTTGAATAAGTAAACTGAATATATTTTTTAAAACCATTATTTTAATGTTCAATTTGTAAATTACACAACGATTTGACAGGACAACGCGGTTAGGTAAAATATTCGAGGAAATGTCAAAATATTGCATTGACGCATGCGCATTTCAGAAAAAATAGAGCATGCGCAGTATTGCTCAGATGCTTATTTTCATCTTCCTTCTCTTGTTCGTAATCAGCGGTGCATAGGGCACTGAACTGATATTATTTTAGTATTTTTTTTAAGTATCTCCTGTCGAGAGTGAGAGGCTTGTCAGCAGGTGGAAAAGAGAGGATATCGAAGGAAGTTATGAATCTTTCAAATATTTTTATTATTTTGCAACTGGCGGTTCTTTATACGGTCTCTTCAGGAAACACCCAACATTTGTTTTTCCATAGACCGCTGAGTGCACTTAATTTTGTACACTTCTAGCAGTAAGGGACTTGATTAAAAAACCCTATCTTGTGACCGGCAGAACACGAAAGTTGAAGACTTTGGCCTTCAGATTGTTGGGGATTTCCTTATTTCTGAAAACGTGTTTCAGCTTTCCAAAAGCAGCCTAACTTAACCCAATTCGTCTAGGCAGTTATGCAGTTTGATTTAATTTTTCCCATTTGATTTTGTGTTCAAGGTAAATTTACTCGTCAGCAGCACTGATTGTTCGAGCATTTTTTTTAGCAATAGGTTTTCTGACGCTGATTACCTTAATATAAAAAAATACTATACATTATGATATATTGCCTGTGTCATCCCAAATTTTTGTCTTCTGAAATTTTGTTTTGTATGTTAAGGTTATGGGCTTAAGTGTTTATGATTTTATAAATATGTTTGTCTCTGATTTTTTTTGTTTCATGTTGTGTATATACTTGAGTGTTTTCTAATTTGTTTTCCTATTCGTTGATTTTTAAACTTTTTTAAAGGCATAAGCCGTTGATAAATACATAAAAATGACATTTTAATTATTTTTGTTTCATTTGATAAAAAAAGTATCAAATGAACACTCTAACTTTTTCTACATTTTAAGCTACAAAATATATTGTAATTACCAGAATTATGAAAAAATCCGCGGGAAATTCTTTATGGGTTCAAAATGCACCAGAGTTACTTTAAAACTGTATCAAGTATAATTATAAAAGATAAACTCAATAATAATTTTGTAAGTGAAAATTCTTGATGGAAGTTCATTGTAATTTATTATATAAATAAAACACAAGTGATACTGGTCCAGTCTCGAAGATGTCGCGAAAGCGATGAAACCGGTCACTGGATATTCCAAATTTGTGGATTAAAGTATCACTCGTGTTTTATTTATATAATAAATAAAAATTTCAATAATAATTATTATAATTAAATTTCAATTTGGATAGGTAGCTCATAAATAGGAAATGTTGAAAAAAAAGTTTGGTAAATTGAAATTTTATTCCAAATTTGTACCTCGACATCATGATGCGGATTTTTTTTCCGAAACCACTTGTTTAGGACACCTGCTCAAAAACACGGAAACCCGTTTTATTCGAGACTCTTATATTGGTTCAATGTCAAGGTTGTTATCTGCTTACTTAGGTAGATTTGACGTGTACAATTAAGGTTGTTTTGCATGGGAATAACACGAAAAATATGAAAGCTGGCTACACGCTGTCGAAATGCGACCACTCAGGCGAGCATACGGTAAAACTATCCACAAAAGGTGAACAAATGTCGAGATTTTGTGAATTATATGGGTCAGACCAGCATTATCGACAAAATTAAGAAAGTAGTGCTACTTTGGCATAGACATGCAAAGCGAATAGACGGGCACAAAAAACATACAGTTAAGAGAGTAAAATGTGGAGAACTAGCCCCCTGGACGAGTGTTTTTGACTCGGCGGTTACTCTTAGGTAATAATCCTAAAAAGGTTTCGAGTGATGATTAGTTCGTCTCGTGATACTTTATCATTTATCAGGTCCGGGCTTCAGGCCTTGCCACTCCAATGTGCAGCAGCAGATATCGTCTTTTCAGAGGTCATCCTCAAATCATCCTCTTCACAAGTTAGCTGCATTTGTGGACAACGCAGCAGGTGAGAATCATCTTGCACCTCTCCACAATCGCAGTTTGTGTCATTTCCTTCCAGAAAACCCCACCTCTGTTGATTTTATTTGCACCAAGTCACCCCTACTCTTATTTAAGAACTTTACACGCAGGGAAGTCCGAACTGTGGACGGTGTTTTTACTTTCGGATGGCATTATCCAGAGCCTGTCGTTGAGTTCCTCTCTCCACAGATCATCTCCGCATTTTCACCGTTTATATTTATATCCTAATATAAATATAAATTTTAATAAAGCGCGCCCAGCGCCTGCGGTGAGTCAAGAAAATAGTCGATTATTCCAGCTTATTTTTCATACAAATAAGTGTACTATATTTTGAATGTATTAACCCCAGTGCGGGTTTTTTCTCCTAGATTAAACTTGCAGATTATACAAATTATTTGAAGATTCTTGATTTGGAACAGTATTTCAAACATTGTTTCTTAAGGACTATTTTTCTTTGAGATGGTACTTTTGACATGAGACAATAATTACTTTTATGCGTCATTACAGGACATATAGCGCCCCACGCGGCCGTTTTTAGCACTATTAATTACTAGAACAATACAACCAGTTGACATTTTAATTGAAAACTTAATTATGACTGGATTTATAGTGGTTTTTTATTTATTTTTTTAATGAATAATATAATAAAAAAAATAATATAATATAATTTATCACGAAGTTACATCGTTTGAGTTGATTTCATGGATGAGAGTTGTTGTATCACACAGAACCACAGAAAAATATAAATTTATAGTCTATATTACTTACATTATATTATGTACCTTCTATGTAGGTACAAATATATGATATTTTTTTATGGCTTACCTGTAAATAAAATCACCATTTGCCACTGCTGGCTGCTTTCTACATAACTACGTTAAATTATTCTTCCTTGTATGTGGTCACCGCCGCCGCCGTAGACTCTTGAGTCCTAAAATGTACTGTGCAGTATAAAGCAAACTGTGTTTTGACTAGCGTGTTAACCTTTACAATTTGAGTTAGTAAAAGCTCATGGTAATAATGTAGGAGAAACATCATGGTATTATGAGGGAGATTTACATAATAATGGAATTTTGGGTCGACGTTGACAGTTCCAATGATGGCAATGTTTCAAAAGTTTTTGAATCGGAAAAACTTTTGCTATTAATATTATTTTTAAACTAAACTTTTCAATTTTTATTAAGAGGGTTGGTGCTTTGGTACAACGTATTCCTCAATTTAAGGGTTTTTATGGCAATGTTTTAAACATCATCGTTATTTTTCCGCACCTAATGGTGCATAGAAAGCTGTATTGGTACACCAATCGCAGTGTATCTCGCTCATCTACGATTCCCCATTGTGCGATTTGTTGTATATGTATATAAAAATACCGTATTTTTTTTGTTTGAAAAAAATCCGTGGACTCAGTATCAGAGACGTCCACCGTGCTCGGCGAGTGGAACGTGAATAAATCGACATTTATAATTTAGCTTTTTTGTATGAAGATTTGTATAGGATTTTTACACCCTTAAAATGGAGACAGTTTATACGATATAATGACCCAACAAAACTTAATTGAAAGAAAAACGAGATATTGAAACTTAGAAAAAGATTTAAGCTTTACAATAAAATAAAAAATAAGGTCGTACCATATTTACAAATACGTTAAATACCTATTCGAAAAATGTCTGTTTTCAGTGATTTCATAATCTTTGAGAATTTTTTCCACAACTTACAAGATAAAAATAAAAAAACAAGAGATATTGAGCCCTAGAAAAAAGTTCGAATTTTGACAAGGTATTTTGAAAATTTGGCTAGGACTACAACAATTACTTTAAATATCCCATCAAAATATCACTTAATATTAAGTATTTTCAGGCCACTCCCCCTTAAGATGAGCCGTCTCACATTTTATGGACTATGTACTATGAAATATTCTAGTGAAAAAACACATTTTTAAATAAATATTTCATGTCAACTATGTCGGAATTTGAACCCGAGACCTCTGGTATGGTCGGCAAACGCGCTTACACACTTCCACCACTTCAATTGAATTACTTTGATGTTTCAAATGTCATCATTTCCTATCCGCACGCAATGGTGCTCAGGGCACTGCACTAGTTTTCCAATTGCAGGGCATCTCGGTAATTTTTGTTACATGGAAGGAAGGTAAAAAAGTCCTCGCGATTTAGGAATCAGTCTAGGAAGAACGAAATATTGCAATGTAGAAACACGGGGAATCGAACCATGGACTTTAATCATGGTAGAAGAGCGTGCCAACCACTACGCTATAAGGAGAACTTATCTTCACTCGATTTTTGTTCTCAGGATTTTTACCCGAAAACAGCCATCGAGTCGAAAGGAATCGTCCCGGGTTTTGGTTTTATTTCGCACTTAAAACTTTATTATTCAGTACTGTTCTGGCTGGAAACAGAAAATTAAATATTGCAGTGTGAAAAACATTTCGGAATAAATATTTAAAAAAAATTTTATTTTATTAAATATTTGTATATAACCATTTACTGACTTTTCTATGTCTACCGGTTTCGAGATGTACCCGTCTCTTCGTCAAGACATCAATTAAACCAACATGCAAACCAACATGCAAAACCCACTATACACCTTCACCATAGTCGTTGCAAAAAAATATAAAACCAACCCGATGTGCATTTTAATAAGCACATGCACTAATTAGGACAAACATGCACTGATGAAATCAAACAGACTTTGATCAATAATGGAAAAAACTTTCAATATAGTCCTTTATACGATGTTCCACTGTAATGGTCACCCTATTAAACCTATTAAGCTCACCCCCTCCCTCCATCCCCTCTACTTTTTTCAACTATTTCTCAAACAACATAGAATATTTTCATAATTTAATCAGTGCATGTTTGTCCTAATCAGTGCATGTGCTTATTGAAATGCATGTCATGATGGTTTTATATTTTTGTGCAACAACTATGGTGAAGGTGTATAGTGGGTTTTGCATGTTGGTTAGTAATTGGTGTCCTGACGAAGAGACAGGTACGTCTCGAAACCGGTAGACATTGAAAAGACGGTAAGTGGTTATGTTTATGTTATATTTAATAACATTTAGTAAAATGTTTGACCAAAAAGTTAATGCTTTAAATATTAATAATACTTACCTATTTTACAATACATATTTGTGGAATCATTTAACAATTTTTTTTTATTTTTTTTTTTTTATTTATTAATAAAACATATAAGACATGAATATCATGATATTATATTCCCAGGAGTTGTACGAGAAAACTCATTTGGGACGGTACATAAAAAAAAATAGTACATTTCTTGTAACAATACATAGTATACATTTAAACAATAAAAATTTAAACAAATTTTAACAATCTATGAACTTAATATTAAAAAAGGAAAGAAAACATTTAAACAATCTGTGAACTTAATATTAAAGAAGAAAATAAAAACATTCAAACAATCTGTGAACTTAATATTAAAAAAGAAAAGAAAAACATTTAAACATTCTGTGAAATTAATATTAAAAAAGAAAATAAAAACATTTAAACATTCTGTGAACTTAATATTAAAAAAAAAAAAGAAAAACATTTAAACCCAATATATAGACTATTCACAGAAACTGAGCTAAAAACTATCACTTTCAAAAAGATTCAAGAAATAGGTCTTCATTTCTGGTCTTTCTTAAATTAACGATGAAAGCATCAAAAACGAAATAAATACAAAATTATTATGAATTCAATATTATTTCTGTACTTATTTGAATTTAGATTATCAGTAATGCCTGAGCACCGGACGACAAACTATTATTTGATCAAATAAATAAAATAGAACTTTTGTTTTTAACCGCTTATTTTTTATTTTTTCTACTGACCGGTTTCAAAGCTACACAAGCTTCTTTATCAAGGTATAATTAACAAATGAATCAAATGCCATTTTATTTTAACAGTGGTTTCTAAATATAACATCGAAACAGGAAGAATAATTATCTAAAAAAAATGTCTCGTGTTTATTTTATTATTATGAATAACCACAAAGTTAGTGCATCAAATATTTACCAAATATGTTTAATATTTTAAGTATTTTAATTTAAAATAATATTTTAATAATATATGTATTTTCTTGAATAAAAAATTCTCTGAAAAATTTACAAAAAACGCACAATAGTAGGTACCTACTGCAATGTGAAGGGTAAAATATATACAAGTGAATGTCAAGAAATTATGTTTTGAGGTACAAAGATTTTAAGTTTTCAAACCTCTCTAACATTAAAATAAACTTATGAACATAAAGAAGCCTGATTTGTTAGTACGAGTATACTGTACGTGCTGTTTTATGTAATCATAAATTGTTTTCATTAAACTTGTTGCAACAGAGAGGGAAAACATTTTTGAGAGGGGAATAATGGAATCTAAGCATTTACAGGGCTTTTAACCTGTCAGTGGCTGGTTTCAGTGGCCACTTTACACGCTGTGTAACATTCACCATTCGTTTTGTGTATGTTTAAACATCTAAATTTTCTCAACTCTTCCATCTGTTGAATTTTGTGAAGTAAAAGAGCTGAAACTTTTATCATGTGGGTGAGATTCACCCGGCTTAACCAATTCACCTACATACATGGCAACGCCTAAAAACAATTTTCTATTTTTTTATACTTCTTCTTTTACCAGGTAGTTAATTCAACAATGTTTTGAGTGTGTCCAAATATAAGCATTTGGACCTTAGAGTATATATATCTATACTCTAAGATTTGGACACACTCAAAACATTGTCGGGTTTTCATTTATATTATATTATCGTTTTATTGAACTGAAATCCACACTTTATCCCCGTACGTACAGAAATATACAGTTAACAATGATTAAATGACATAATTACGAGAATGCATCAAATCAACAGTCTTTATATATTTCAAATATTTTTTAATATATGTGGAAGATGCTGATTTCAAATTTTATAGACTACTCTTTCCAAGCTTTTAAAAAAATTACAATAAAAGAAAATTGTTGTTGAAATAATGCGTTGAAAAAATAAAAAAGGTTTTAATGCGATTACCTCGGAACTTGTTATAATAAATTCTGTCAGTACTACTACTACTACTACTACTACCATCAGGCCATTTCCCTGTAGGGGAAAGCAGAGAGAATGGACCGCCACATACGTCTATCCTGGCATACATTCCTAGCTTCTTCCACATTCATACATCTTGTCATACATGCCCTTCGTTTCTGTCTGCTTTTGACATGATCAGACTTAATATTTTGGTTTATCTGATCATGCCACGTCTTCCTTGGTCGCCCTCGTCTCACGTTACCGTTCATTTTCGCCATATATACTTGTTTTACCATTCTTTCGTCGTCCATTCATTCTACGTGACCAAACCATCTCAGAGACCCTTTCTTAATCTTATCTATTATAATTGACTCAGATTTACACTCTCGCCTGATTTCATCATTCGTAACCCTGTCATATATTGATTTCCCACACATTCGTCTAAGAGATCACATTTCAACCGCGTTCACTCGGCTTTCATCCTTCCTCTACCAGTTCCATGTTTCACTTCCATACATAAGTGTTGGGACTAAAACTCCGTTGTGCACTGCCAGTTTAGCTTCGATTGACATATTTTTATTAGCAATTACTGTTCTTAGTGCTCCGTTCATTTTGTTGCCCGTATTCACTCTTCTTTTAACATCTTTTTCTACTCTTCATCTCTTGAAAACATGCTTCCCAGATACACAAATTCTTCTACTTGTTCAAGACATTCGTTGTTTACATTTATTATGCAGTCAGTAACCCCACTATCCCTTTAATTCGCTCTCCAGGCATACAGCATACATTCTAAATACTATTTGTTGCAAATCATCCTTGCTGCGTGCTAACAGAACTGCATCATCAGCATACAGTGAAGTCAGTAAGGCCTCGATATTAAATTATGGTACAACAAAAGGGTGTGTTTGTGTGCATTTGTATGTTAGTAAGTGTAGAGGTGTGTTCTTCTTCAAGTACTCCTTTACGTCAAATTGTATTAAACAGAAATGTAAATCATAATAACTGCCGTTAGATGACATTATTAGTTTAAAACACAACAATTTACTAGTTCACTTAATTTAATTTGCTCCATGTTATTTAAATCTAATTATGAAAAATAAATACATAATATTTTTTCTTATGTGCCCGTGTAAAATGTTTTAACACTCATATTTATGTCGATAACAGTAATCAAAGAAATAAAAAAACGACGAACAGGTACAAATATTTATGATGCATTATTTATGCCGATTATCATAATATTTATTTCAACAGCTTTTATTTTTTATAAGTTGTCCTTTGTGTAAGAGGGTCGAATTTTTCAGGATATAATTGATTATTGAACGTATCTTGACCTACATATAACTCCCGAACCAAATTTTTATTTGTCTGGGACATATTATACGATATCTATAAATCAATTTTAATGGATTAAGAACTAGTTATATTGCATTTCACTTTCGTCCCAGTAAAGATCTCTGCGTTGTTTTTTCAAACGTTTTTTTAAACCGGTTTCGATTTTAATTCTTAACAAATATCACTCACAAATACTTAACCGCGTGCACTTTTTTATAAAAGCCTTTACAATGCCTAAAAAAATATATAATGAACATGTTTGGCGATAATTTAGGATTTTCACAGTTATCTGATTGGAATCTAGTTCGATTTACCTGTACGATAGCGATCCTATCGGAGAAAAGACAAAGCTTTTGTATCTTATTGGAATGAAGTTGTAGCGCTTAGCCGCAGCGCGGGATACAAGATTTTTTCTACTTTTAATTTCAGTTTGACGTTCGCTTCTTATATCGTGGTTGTGTCAGTTGTTTTGAGATTTTTCTCTCGCCGACATAACCTATATTCGAACCGAAAATGCAAGTGATTTATTTACGGAATTCACGCATAAACAAATAGTAAAAACGGCACATTTTCGCTGTGGTAACAGTTTTTAAAGTGATCTAAGCGAATGCTACGTCGTTTGTTGTTTATCTTGAGATTTGTGTCCGAAGATTCATTAATGTGTATCCCTTTTAACAGTTTTGAAAGTATTTGACCTTACACATATGATGAATGCAATTTGATAAAAAAATGTTTAATAAATTTTAAGCGCGTCTTGAAAGTTTTACGGGTTCAAAAGGATTAATTTAGTGATTAGAGCTGTTTATTGGCATCTCGCTGTGTTTGTTTACTTTGCGAAGTAATTATAATAAACAGTTTATCAGGGTATTCATACAAAACGGTAAGAGAACAATATTTAATTAATAACATTGGCTATTTTTATGCTTCAATAATGATATTTTCGTGTATATTTCAACTGTTTTACTAGATTAGCTCTTTTTATTTTGAATTTCGCGCTTATTAAATGTTCTCGCTGAGTTGTCCTGTAAGGTATTTTACATTGGCGGGCTTATTGCCCAATTATTATTTTTTTACAACCAACCAATTAAATAAAAGGTGTAATTAAAATCTTATTAAGTTTATATGGATACAAAAATATAATTAGCACGATTTGTTTATAAATTCGTTAATATAGATACTTGTCTTTAATGCGGAAATGCATTAAAGAGAGAGAAGAAAAGAAGAGAGATTAAGGAAGAGAAAGGAAATGTTCTTCAGGCGTGATTTCAGCGGAGATGCTGAAGAAATATCTTAGATGGTGGATTGGTGATGATTTCACAGCCGAGCCGCATGGACACCATCTTTATAATTATATAATTCTTCTGTACGTGTGATGTCACAAAACTCCTACTAAACGGCTTAACCGATTTACGTGTGGTTTTTAGTGAAATGTAGATCTTTACACTGCGCGTGTTTGTAGATTAAATTTTCAATCAAATCTGTAAAATAATGTTAGAAACAAAAATCTCTTTTTTGTCGGCCTACAAGGGTTGCATTCGACCAGAATGCATAAACTAAAAAATCGAAGGGTGATCTTTTTTTGTGTTTAATTAAAGTTTATTTTGAATATTTACAAACAACATTTGTTTTTTATGGATTCCAATCAAATTCTTTCCTTTCATTCCTCATAATTTCTTCTCATTTATTTCTTTTTACTGGATTTTTGGTAATACTAAAATACTATTAACTCTCATTCGATACATTTTCGAAAATCGCAATCATGAATAAAGTGCACCCCTGTTGGTGAGAAGAGCCGAGTTTGACATTTGCAAAAAGAATTCTATATTTGAAAATTAATTATTTCATATTTTGGAATTCAACCATAAACAAGTACCTAGGTACCTACTGAAATTCAATATTTTAATATAAATATTTTTTAGCTTTGTAATTTAATCATAAACGGTAGGTACTTTGGTATCTACTTATCAATGAAAAGTATTTTTCCAAGCTAATAACAGGCAAGCCACGTTCGGGCAGGACAACGGGCGGCCTCCGTGGTGTAGTGGTCAAGACGCTTGACTCACGCACGGAAGGTTCCGGGTTCGATTCCCGGTGAGAACACACAAAATTAAAATGTGATTTTTCTCAAGCCTGGGTGCTTTGTGATGTAATTCACCACTGTAATTAGGCCTCCTGGCCTGTTGTGGTGTAAAAAAAAACATCTAGTGGGTCCGCTAGTAGTATATATGTTAGAGAAGACGGAGGAATTGTGGGTGGGACTTGTGTTGGTGGTTTGAGAATAATAACAAAGAGGTTCCTATTTACGAGAGAGGAAACATTTTAGAAAAGGAAATATGGCTTTAAATGACCTGTCATTGACTGGTTTAAGGCTGTAGTCTGATAAAACGAACGTAAAATTATGAAATGATGCGATTCTGTCATTTAAAACGAATGTTTTTTTAATCGCGCAGTAATAAAAAAAATAATCAACATAAATTAGATATAAAAAATATTTTTTAAATGTTTTTCTGTTAAAAAATATACTTAAAAGTTTTATGTAACTAAAATATAATTACTTTTAAACCGACAGATTACGCCATTTCTAATTTAGACTTAACTTGGGTATCTGAGATCTCAATAAAGAATAAGTACTGAACTATTTTTTTTTACAATTGAAAGATAATAAGTTGAACATGAAAGTGGGCGAAACTAAATTTAATTCCTTGATTTTGAAAAGAAATACGAGCATTTTAAATCACACATATTTTTGTGACATTTTCACGTAAAATTATGCCTTTTTATTATGAAAAATGAAGTTTTTTGAAATATTTTAGTTGAAACCCTTTTTTTATAAAATTGTGTACTTTTTTCTTTAAAAAAGAAGATGATTCTGGTTGTAATATTTAATTTATAACAACATCTTATTTACGTTTTTATGACCTTCAGACCTGCCCTTATCGTTTTCAGTAAATGGCCACTTTCCAGACTGAGTAACGTTTACCATTCTATCTATGTTTAAACATCCACATTTCTTCAACTATTCCTTCTGTTGACAATTGAAGTAAAATAGCTGAAACCCGTACTTATTAATGTGTGTGAGATTCATCTGGCTGAATTTTTTCACCTACTAGGCAACGCCTGAAAACACTTGTCCATTTTTTAAATTTCTTTTTATGCTAGAAGGTTTCATCAACAATGTTTTGAGATTGACGGCAAGCAAACCGGAAATCTTCCACAACTCTCTCATCAGTGGTTGATTCGTATGAACTAGTCATGTCGTTCGAAGTAGTTCGTTTTATTTTTAATATTTTATTTTATTTATTTCGTAGATTTTAAGAAACTTTGCCGTAAAAATTAATGCTCCTATTTTTACCGCGCGCAAGAAAACATTTATTGTATTTAATTTCCCGTAGGGCTGAAGTTCCTCATTGTGTTGCTATACAATAGTATTGTTCAACTGATTCGTAGATGATTTGAATACAATAAAATGTATTTGTCCAGGTGAAAATATGCCTATGTACCTACATGCATAGTATAAATGAAATCTCAAAATGGATTCAAATATCTACAAATAATTTAGTGGTAATTAAGTTTATTTCATTTATGATTTAAAATTGATTGTAGATACATTGCTTTATCAAGAAAACAGAAAAAAAAACTATACGCTGAATTAATGATCGAAAGTCGTTTCTTTTTTAAAAAATTGATGACGATCAAGTCCTGGAAAAGAATAATATCTAAAGCAGTAAGTGTTTGGTCAAACATTTATAGAAATGTCAGTAAATAATTGTATATGCTGCAAAATTTCAGAGTACCATTCCTCATGGTAAGCTTTTTAAAAATCCTTATAATTATTTTAATTTTAATTTTTTTATTTTTTTTTATTTGGGAAACCAAAAGTTCTACATCCATATTTATAGTAAACAAACATATATAGTGTTTAAACGCAGAACCAGTAAGAGATTTCTACAAAGTTTACAAAGTTAGTAAAGAAAATATATTACATATTGTATAAATACTTATAAGTTTATACATAAAAAAATGTTATTTTCATGAACTCGTATATAATTTTCAATAATCAAAGTTTTCTTTTTTTTAATAACAGTACGTTATTGTAAATTGGGCGGGATTTGGACAAGGATGCTTGAAGAGAGGATAAGAAAGTGAAGGGAGATGTACATATTTATTGTTATAATGTCCACTAAGTTACATAATGCATTTTTAGTGTAAATTTTAAATGTGACAGAGTGATGTTTGTGTAGTCTATGTTTTTAAATTTTGTATTGTACACTGAAAAAGACCTAAGAAAAAAAGCACATTTAACCTACGATGTTTTACTTATTGGTACATGAAACAGGTAGTACCGTCTACAAATCCTGGCTGGCACATGTATTGTTATTTAACTAAGTAGTTCTGCACACTCAAATATTCTTGTCATAATTTTGTGAAGCAGTATTTGGTCCGCACACACTCTGCGGTATTGTAGATAAGTGATTCCACGGTAGATGGAGGCAGCGAGAGTTGATACATAAGAAATACCGGTTTTGTATTTTAGGTACTTTATAAATTTGTTTTGAATATTTTCTATTCTACTTATATATATGGCATACTGGGGATTCCATATCTGAGATGCGTATTCCAAATGGCTTCAAACAAACGTATAATATAATGAAATTATAATCTAAAAATGCAGTCAATCCTTAATTTCTTGGGCTAGCGTCACATCTACAACGTAACATAACGCGATACGAATAATTTGATTCGTATTGGTTCATGGTTTCTTATAGCGCGTTTTCCATATAACTCAGAATTAATCGCGAGTAGTTGACTGTACCAACTCAACACTGGACTTTTGGTTTCGTGGAGTTTGGGGTACGTTACTATTTTATGTGTAGTGGGCAGCGCGTTTGCCAACCATGCAAGAGATCTCGTTTTCGATTCCCGATATGGTTGACAAGAAATATTTATTTAAACATGTGTTTTTACACCAGAATATTTCATAGTCTCTGGACTGGTACCTGAAGCGTAAGACTGATCATCCCTCCTTTATGTAATAAAAATGATTAAGATACACTGCGATTAGTGTACCAATGCAATGCTCTATGCACCATTAGGTGCAGAAAGGGAATGATGATGACGAATACTATTTACTTCTGCAATAAATATAGAACTTAAAATCATTGATAATTGATGTAAAAAATATTAAGACCAGTAAACCATTGAATATGACAATCTTTACTTCAAATAATAAAATAATACCAATGCAATAGTGCGATAAACCGAATATTATTATCTTATCTCACGTTTTTTAAATTTATTTATTTTGTTTTTTTTTACGTTATAAACAAAGATTAATAATAAAATAATGTGACCTCACTGGGGTTACCCGAGGACACTTAACATTGTACATTTAAAAAATATTTTAACATACAAAAAATACTTAATATACAGAAATACTTAAAATGTTCAGAATGTTTTAAACACTACGTATTTAAGTTTATATTTAAATGATAAACACCTTTATTATATATATTATAAATAGTACAATAAAATAACAAAAACATAACATAAACTATACATTTGTGGAGCAGTTGATTCAATATTGGTTTGGGCAAATGAGACAATCAATTTTACTTCTACAGAACTCCACTATCCTTTTTTTAAAGCATTTTTTAACACGTTTTAATAGACAGTAGAAGTAAGTTATAGATTTTAATTTCATAATACTCAAAATCCCTTTGTCTATTAGTCTGTATTTGTTTAAGTTGTCTTTGTGTTAAGGATCTAGTGATTGCGTGTATTGTTTTTTTAGGTTTATTCTAGTTATTTTATATTTTAATAAATTATTGCATAAAGTAATATTTACACTTGCTTTAATTACACCGTCTTTTGGTAAACATAACATCTTTTATTGAATTCATTCAAACTCTTTTCATTCTTCATACATTCAGGCATTTCTTCATACATCATAAGAACATACTAATATTTTGGGATTCTGTTTTTTTTTTAAATATTTATCTCCGCGTAAATGATATTTTGTTTGAACATCGTTTTATCACACATTCGCCTGAGAGATCGCATTTCGACAACATGCAATTGCTGCTTTCATTATTTTTTTTCGGATTTCATTCTTCGCTCTTGTGCATTAGGGTCGCTACCAGAACTCCATTTGGAAACTGCTAATGTTGCCTCCTGTAACAAGCATTTGTTTGCCAACGTAGATTTAAGTGCACCGTTCACCCTATTCCCGGCACTCACCCTCCTTTCAATATTTTTCTCAGTCTTTTCATCCCCGTAAACACACTTCCCAGACTGACACATTCTTCTACCTGATTCAGAATATTTCCATTCACACTGATATTACATTTAGTTATATTTTCATTCCTTTCAAAAACCATTACTTTCGATTTATCAACATTCATGTCAAATTGCTTTTCTCGTGTACATCGTAGACCTTTGTTACCGAGAATTGCAGGTCATCTTTGCTGCTAGCAAGAAACACGGCATCATCAGCATACAAAAGACAATGAACAGTTATACGAGTATCAATCATTTTTGCTCCCATTCTTAAATCTTTCAGTTCTATCGTACAGTTTTCGATGCATACGTTGTACAACCATGATGACACTATACATTACTGTTTGCCTCCTTTAGGAATGACGTGAAAATGTTATTACTTATCTTTTTAAGATATTTGCTACAAAAAACTCTTTCGCAAATTATTTTTTAAAATACTTCGCACTTGTTGGGCCACCGGGAGCTAACAGTAGCTTGTTACTTGACTTAATGTCTGCACAGTAGTTTAGTATGTGAACTGTAGGGGAAGGCGGCTAGTTGTTACGGGGGCAAGTTGTTACATTCTAAATAACTCCCTCACGATTAGATTCTGTGACGTAAGTGTCGCACATCAAGTTTAGTCATCGTGTCCGCAATGCTCGACGAAACGACACTCTTGCCGGTCGTGCGTAGTTAAAATAAAATCGATAATAGTGTATTTCGTATCTGAAAGTAACTTTCATTGATTGATTTTGAATATTAATTGTTCACCAACTATAAGTGGTAAGTTGATTCAAAGTAAATTGGTAAAACTCCACATGTCTCTGCTTACATTTAGATAATATATCGAAATTATAACACTTTCCGTGTTAATGCTATAACAATTTGTTTTTATTATTCGTCAGAGGGGATAGTTGTTACAACAATGGGGGGGCAAGTTGTTACTGTAACAGCAAGCTCCACAACGTTTCCCTTTTACTTCAAATACATTTACATTAAAATATAATCAATATGATGTGTCTCAAAATAAACAGTTGTCAGATATTAAACTTTTAATTTTTTTGTAACCACTAGCCCCCCCTTCCCCCACTAATAATAAAATATTGTTTTATTTTTCTTCTCTTTTCTTTTTTTCTTCTTACTATTATTTATGCATATATATCTGTGTGGATTAAGGTATAAATATATATTATTTTATATGTATTTTATATATATATTTTAGACACCATACGTATAGTATATTAAATCATGGAAATTAATGCCTCGACACGGGTTGTGCCCAGTGAGGTATTTATTTTTTAAAAAAGTGTTATGTAAAACGTGAAATAATAGAAGAAAAAAAAATAAAATTTAGTTTCTAAAATTTTGAAATAAAATTGTTTTAAATTTCCACTGAATTTTTAAAATTGATTTTGGTTTTTTCAATCATGTTGCATAATGTTTTAGTACGATAGGTACACAAATGTCAAGATCCGTGCATTACGCAAGACTGAAATAAGCGTTATCAACAAAATTGAGAAATAAGTCTGCGTTGATTTTGAAATGTAGGGCGTTAATAAATAAATAAATAATCTAGCTAAAATATTAGATATTTTTATCTACTAGCTTTCACTCGCGTGGTATTAGTTGATTAATTCGTTTTGTTGTTTAGCAATAAGAATTCTCCCGATGGAATGATTTTTTTTTCGGAATAAAAGTAGTCTGTATCGATTGCCGATCCTTCAACTATCCTTATGCAAAAAAAAACGATGGCCCGTTAGTATATGGCGACGTAACATAAAGATGCTACTGTTTGTGCTTTAATATTAATTTATTTTTCCGCTAACAATTTTCCCGAGGGAGTGATTTCGTTTTTCGTAATGAAAACTAGACCATTTCACTTCTCATGTCTCCGGCTATACCTGTGCAAAAAACACGTCAGTCGGTCGCTCCGTTGCGACGTGACGTAAACACAAACAAACAGACTAACGCACTTTTGTATTTATAATATTACTATGGATATGGATTATCAATAGTCATTACAGTCGAGAAAGAATATAAAATTGTTTTCAACATTTATAGTTTTAAGTACCAGTAAGATAATAAACATTATCATCATCATTCCCTTTCCGCACCTAATGGTGCATAGGGCACTGCATTGGTACACAAATTGCAGAGTATCATGATCATTTTTTTAGCATGAAAGTAAGATGATCAGTCTTACGCTTCAGGTGCCAGTCCAGGAACAATTAAATATTCTAATGTAAAAACTATTTTTTCAAATAAATATTTCACTTCAACCATGCCGGGAATCGAACTCGAGGCCTCGGCCTCTTGCAGGGTACGCTAACGTGCTGACCATTACACCACGAAGCCGACAATGCCCTACTAATCTATGTATGTATTTTAGTTTAGTTAAATTTACACCTGGTTATGGGTAATTCAGAATACCTGAAACTAATTGTGTTATAATATATTAAACTCTAATATGGTAAAAATTACAAAGTGTTTCATTTTAAATAAATTCAAAATGTTTTTTCATAAAGTAAATGCTGAAACAATAAATATATATATATATAGACAATACAGACAGTAAAAAACACTATACAAGAAATGGTATTTACTTACTTATTAAAATAAATTGAAATAGTTACTACCTAGGCAAGTACTATGTACTTCGATTAATTTAAAATTGCTTTAAAAAATACCGAACAAATTAATACTTCATAACATGGACCTTGCTCGGAATCAACCCCAAGGCCACAATTATTGTAGGCAAACGCTTTGAGATGGAGAAGTCTTCTTGTAGTAAAATATTGTACAGAATTCGTATAGATGAAAATACATTAATAATGCGCTTTAAGTCATTAGAAAATCAGAAAGGTCCAGTGCTATATTTAAAAAAAGTTTTTTTACACTCGATTAGAATATTTCATTAGTGGCAAAGCTTATCGAAAATGAATGAAAAAAAATAAAAGAATCATCTACTTTGAAACGTCACAAGTTCATGTGGACACGTGTTCACAATAACCAATCAATTATAGCGTTATGTTGTTGTAGACGGAAAAAGAAAGACTAAAATTATTTACGATGCGAACGTTATAGGATGCAAAAAATGAGTAAGACCGACAAAGACATGGCGTCATAAAATCCAACTAATACTTGAAGGCGGACATGTCAAAAGTCGGAAAAATCGGCGGGCGACCACGAGAAGGTGTACTGGTGTAGAGGAAGCGAGGCCGTTATGCAAAGGCAGGGTGATATGACGCCCTATTCTCTCTGCCTACCCCCACAGAAACGGCGCAATGGTTTATTTGTTTGACAAATTTTCCATCAAAATAAATTTTTAACGTTTTTAAATCTTCCATCAGTGTTTATGTTAATATTGAATAATGGTCATGTTTACTTTTGTAAAAATTGAGTAAATGTAACTATTAGTTACTGAAGTTTGTATATTAAACCAGAACAGGAAGGGACCAAATTTGAAACTAAGCTATTTAAATAATTTAATTATTGTGCAAATAGAAGTGATATTGATAGATTTTAACGTACAAAAATATTCTGAAAAAAAACGAAAAAATCGTTTTTGACTTGACCATTTTTGAAAATTATCTCCTGACTTATACTCTGATTCCCGTAAGAAGGAACTACGTGTTCTGCATCGTCACGCCCAGTACCCCCTCTCTAATGATTTTATTTACTCTTTTATGTCGGATTAATCGATAATTTCTGACTTTTGTCTTTTTCTATTAATAGGAGTAATGCTGTGCGACATTTCATATTCACATATAGTTTTTTATCGTGACAATTCCGATACCAGCTTCAAGGTATAATTCTGATATTGCCTTGGTTTTTTAAATATAAGGATCTTTTGTTTTTACCGTCTTAAATATGTTTATTAACATTAAACGTCGCTTTTCAGCGATTTTTTTTCAATGAAAAAAAATCACAGCTACATGTACATTTTATAACATTGATCGTACAAAAGTAGGTGGGTACAATTGAGTGAAATATTACTTAATTGTCTGAGCTCTACCCCGGAACACCGCAGTACAACTTATGTTGTTAATAAATTTAGAGCTGCCAATAACACTGTACAGCTTACAAAATATAAAACATGTATGTACGAGAATCGAACCCGGGATTTCATGGGCCGGCAAACATTAATTGTGAGATTTACATTTTTTTGCTAAAATTTTTATTAATTTTCACGCCTGTAAGGCTTGTACATAAATTTATACAAAAAAATGTATGTAAACTACATACAATTTAAAATTAATATACGAGGTGAGTTCAGAAAAAACGGGAATTTTAAAATTTTGCGAGTTTGGATAGTCTGGTTGTCATTTTTTTATTATGTTGGTATACATGTCCCTAAAGTATTCTAAAATTTTCAGCTGTCTTCATTGTTCACTTTATCTGTGGCAGCTGAGGTTAGACGTGTTCGGCGTGCTCGGTGATTTTCGCCTTGGCGATCCAGAATGCATCCACTGGGACGATTGAGCCTCAGTTTCGACATCATATCTGTCTCGTCACCTGTTATAATAATTCCTGTTATAGTAATTCCGGATCGTCGTTGACTTCATTTAGTGACACCTGAGCAACTTTTATTCGCCGCTGTATTTGTTCAAAATTCAAAAATTTTGGAACAAATTTTGCTGCCACGGTTTTCATACTTGAAAAAATTTCATGGCATGAGTCAATCGATATGCTAACATCATCAACGACTTTTCTGATTGTGATTCGATGATCATTTATAACCATTTCATTTACTTTTTCTACGTTTTCATCTGTTGTCTGGGCCGTTCGTCATTTTCAATGTATTCACGGCCATCTTGGAAACGCTTATACCACTCGTAAACGCTTGTTTTACTCATAGAAGACTCACCATAGGCCCTTGTTAACATTTCAAACACTTTGTTACACTTTATTTAATTTTTAAACAAAATTTGATACAAATTCTTTTATCCATTTTTTTTACATACGAAAAACGCTGAGCTCTTAAAAATACGTCAAACCTGAGCGGCTAACACAGACAAATAAACAATGAACACAGCTGAAAATGTTAGTATACTTTAGAAGTATGTATACCAACTACCAACATCATTTTACAGGCGCCGTGGCGCAGTTGGTTAGACGGCCAACTGTGAAACTGGTGTCGCGGGTTCGATTCCCGCCAATTGCGAGAAAAAAATCCATAAAATATATTTTTCTCAATTGGTCTGGGTGTTGTGGCGTATTTTTCATTACCTCCTTTCATATTCCCTCTATCCCACATGCTGTTTCGTGTCGTTTGATCAATTTGTTTGTATTACTACGTTCTTCTTCCTTTCCGATGCGGGATCTGGAGCGTGCGGCCGCGGTCTCAATTTGGAACTAACACTGTATTCCTCCACTGTCATACTGGGAAATTAGAAAAGGGTGATTGTGCTGACCATGTGTATTTGATTGATCACAAACTGACAATACTGCAGTGAGGGGTACAATGAAAGTTTTTAAAGTTTATTTGTTTTGTTATTTTCGCGGTTTGATTGTAAAGAAATATTAAATTTTCGCTTAATTAGTTTAAAAAAAAAAAAAATGATATTGATATGCGAAACTGAAGAAAGACTCAAGTCTTTATGAACAGTTTCGGGAAAGGGGTGGATGCTTTCATTGTATCCCACATGCTGACAAGCCTCAAAATAGAGGCTTAGCGGGTTATTCCTTTTAAAAAAAAATAAAAAAATAAAAGACTCTCCAAACCCGTGAAATAAAAAAAAAAACGTTTTTTATGAATACACCTCGTACGAGATAAAGTGATAAAAGAAGAAGAGGATTCAAAAATTAAGCAGGTATAGAAAATTACAAAAAAATAATTAAAAATATAAAGAAAACGTAGTATCTGATATAAAAGATAAAAAGTTAGATAAAGAAAAGAAGATGAAAGAGATATGTGGTTTTAAAAATACAGTTGGAATAGGTTGATAAAGATAAGCGTAATATCAAAATACAATATAACATAATCTTAATTTCTATTTGATAAGAAACGTATAGATACATTGCTTTTTATAACTTGCAAGGCTCATGTTAAAGACGTATTGCCAGCATAAGCATAGCAAAGCATTTAGAATAATGTTCCCTGGGTGTCCTGTTACGAGGGAAACATTGTACATTATTTACATTTCGAATAATTGATCAAATTAATAATTTATAAAATAATCTAATTAGTGCTAATGTCTATCTATCACTTCATCTGTAGTAGATCCGGAGATCTGTTTGTTACAGAGAGGTCTCCTGGGATACCGAACCCTTAATGTCTCGCCACCTCTTTGAAGGTCTTCCAGGTTAACAACTACCCCCATGGGCGCAATTATGAATCTTTTCTACCCCCTAGAGAGTGATTAGATTTTTTTTATATGACGACACTTTGCTTCATATAATGGCCACACTGAGGATTTGACGTCAAATGGTGTATAAAACTGTTTTATAAACGGAAATAAACCTAATACGGTTTGGTCAATTCAACCTAATTTAGTGTTTTGGGTAATGCTTAAGGTCGCAATAATGTTCTAAATGAAAATCATCTTATTTGTTTTTACGTGTTCATATTTTTTGACGTTTAATCATCAGTGTGGCCATATATGAAGCAAAAATTTGCCGCATAAAAAATATAAATATCCCCAAATTAACCACTCTCTAGGGGAATAGACAGAGAAGATTCATAATTGCACTCCAAGGGGGATATTCCAAACGCTCTCGCAGACGAAGAAAACACTTTTATCTTACGTATTTAAAAAAAAAAACCAAAATTTTTTCAAAATAGTCTTAAATTAAAGTCCCGCTGAGTTGCATACATACAACTCGTCAGCAGGTTCTTATAAATTGCATCGATTATTTACACTTAACATACATTAACAATAATTTTACTTGAAAAACATTACATATTACATTATCAAAAATTAAAAACCATCACTCATACAAAAAACTTTTTTCTAAAATTTCTTCATGGGGTCGATTATTTGGGATAGTTGCTGAATGTGAATCTTGAGTGGTTTATGCTATGTATATGTGCCGCATGTAATGTATATGTTTGTGTATGTTTTATATGTGCGTTCATGTGTGTGCGTGGATGGCTCGGAGTGTACGTTCGGTATTTTTGTTTATTTTAATTTATTACTTCCATGGAAAACGCAAAAGTCAACAATTATTATTTTCTCACTTGAAATTCTTTTTTTTTTTGTCACATGTAATGTTTATATCTTTTGCGTAATTTATGAAAACTTAATTGGCCTTTTTATGTTAATTTTTTTTTGTTTTTAATACTTATTATGTATGACTGTATGTTTTCTGAAAAAAATAAAATATCCATCATAGCTCTCATATCATTGGTTGGATCATATTGACCAGGGACGTTAATCGAAGTAGTGCGTTTTTATTAAAATATTTTGTTTAATTTTTTTCGTGCATTTTCAAGAATTTTGCCATACAATTGATGCTCCAATTTTTACCGCGCGCAAGAAAACATTTTTTGTATGCAATTTCCCGTAGGGCTAAAGTTCCTCATTCACAAACGGTACTCTTACAATGGAAAAGTACTCTTACAATGCTACTCTGAATCGCCTCCATGTACTCGTCAATAATTATTCCGATATTGCTTATATTTTAAAAATAAAGTATAGTTTATACAAATCAACTGTTTTTAATTATTTCAAAGACGTTGAACGGTTACTCTTTTTAGGCTATAATATATAAAAAAAAATACCTATAATATATTTAAAAAAAATATTTTGCTTTCTATTTACCTTCCTTTAAAATTTTTGTACATTTATGTGAATACATAATATATATTTTTTGGATTGTTATTTTTAACATAAAAAAAGAAAATCTCTCTTTAACTTTGTAAAAACATATTTCGTATTTAAAAAAAACATTTTCTTGCTCAATGTACATATGATTAATGATATACTTACCTGTCCTTATAAAATAAAAATATTTTCCTAACTTTCTAATTTTTATATGCCTTTTAATGAAGAATTTTTTGTACAACATGTAATCGTGTTCATCGTATGAAACCACTGTGTTATAATATGTACAACTAACTTTATGTGTTTTTTTTTTGTTTCATTTATCTACTGTATATTATTCGAAGTGCTTATTTTTACACACAATGTAGTCTTTGTGTTCTAAAAGGCACCGAGTGCCGTGTATATTTTATTTTATTGAAATATACGGCACTTAGTGCCTTTTACATATTAGTTGCATATACATTAAAATATATACGTATGAAAGTGAAATTATAAGTTAAATATAGAATTTAAAACAAATTAATAGTAAACAGCTATTTACAAATTAAGAAGTCAAAAAAAGGGTACAAAATTTAAAAATTATATTACCAGTTATAAAAATAATGATAAAAAGAAAATATTTGATCATTGAAATATTATGAACCCGTAAAAAAAAGCAAGAAAGTAATACATATTAATAAAGAAATTAAATAATTTTGATAGAAAATAAGTTTTATGTATTATTATTTAAAACTACCACTTGGGTAAATTGTATAAATATACATAAAAAAATACATACTGAAATAAAAAATTGACAAAGAGAAATATTGTGTACTTATAAAATAAAATCAATAAAATAATAATTTTTTTGCTGTTCTAAGCATTGCTTTTATTTTGGTTGTTTCGGCTCTTGTTTCAATTTACACTCGTAAAATAAATATTAATGAACATGTAAATTGTAAATATTTAAATAGTATTTACAGGACCTTTTTTATTCTTTCTTAACTACCAAAATTGAAATATCCATTTGACAATAATGGGTTAAGCTGAAATATGAAAGAAAAATTATTGCAGTCAAAGTAATAACAATAAAGTTATTCGTTGAAGTTGAGCAATAATTGACTGATACAATGTGCAGTAAAAACATAATTTCGTCAAAATCAGGACATTTTTAGGTGAACTAGAGTGTAGGTACTTATATATTTCACATCCTAGCTGCATAATTTTTGTTCTTAACAGTTGTATACTAACATAGGTCAAACGCAATTCGTTGAGCCAATTCCATATATTACTCACAGCTCACAGCATACACCATCTACAATGATATATACAGTTCTAAGCGTGCTCCACGAATACGGAATGACCCCCTTCATTAGGATATAGGTAAGTCTTCATATTATTACGACACGAAAGTGGCTAATTATTATTTATTCTCCCGCGATGCGTGCCACTGGAGCTTATTCAAGCGAACTAAATAATGCATTACCTACTTGGCGAACATCTATGGAATTCACTTTAAATGAATACTTTGTAATTTTTACAAGTTAAGAGTTCAACATATTATAACTTACAACAAACCATTAGAAACTGTTCAAAAATTCATATTCAAAATAATGAACAATATTTTGAGTTTGTCCAAATTTTTGTAGACAAGGACTGGATTCAACTCCCTGATATTGTTGATAAATTACCTGGTCCATGAAGAAGTATAGAAATTGAAAAAATAACATTTTCAGGCGTTGCCTAGTATGTAGGTGAAATAATTCAATTAGATGAATCTCACCCGCATAAATAAAGGTTTCAGCTCTTTAACTTCACAAACATCAACAGATGAAAGAATTGAAGGAATATAGATGTTCAAATATAGGCAGAATGGTGAATGTTACACAGTGCGTAAAGTGGCCACTTAAACCAGCCATTGACAGGTCATAAGCCCTGTAGATGCCTAGACTTCTAAATTACCTTCTCTTAAATGTTCTTCATCTCTGTTGTAATATGTTAATTAAAAATAATGCTTCACAAAAATCGCACCTTTCCCTCTTTCCAATTGTTCCAATAAGCTAAACTTTTAGAGCTAAGGCAAATATATTGTTTTCAATGTTTAAAATATATACCTATTTGGGAACCAAAATTTATTTACAAGTAATTCAAATAGATCAAGTCAAAGAAGGAATCGTGTGTTAGAAATACCACATTGTAAAACGAGGCTTGCACAGAGACACGCATATTTTATAGGCCCAAATTTTTTATTTTTTTTTTACTGATTATATTTAATTGATTCCAAACTTTCAATATTTTCCTTCTTTTAAAAAACACGCACTATCCTGGATTCAAACTAAAGATTTTATTTTTTTAATTTTTTTTTTAAAGATTTTTTTTTATTTTCTTTTATTCAGGAAACATACAGTTCAGTTACAAAGTTTAATATTTTACACAATTAGACTTAATTCTAATGGACCAGTGAAGTTTCCATATTATAAAGCAATTATATGTAAGGTTAATTATGAAAGTATAAAAAAGAGAAGGAAAAAGAAAAACATAAATAAAAGTTGTTTAAAAATTAGAATTTAAGTAAAAAAAAGATATTTTAAAGTTTGTAGTTGGTATTTACAAATGGAAATAATATTAAAAACGAAGAAAATTTGTAAGAGTAATTAAAAATTAAGAATTGAAATAAAGAATGAAAAACATGCTCAGATGTAAAAATAAAATAAAATAGTAATAACATTAAAAAAAAAAAAGGAAAAACATAAATATACACATATTTATTTTAAGTGATTCAATGAAACGATGAGAAGAATCTTTAAGTGAAATATAAGACAGTAAATTTAGGTCAATTTAAAAAACATCTTCAAAATTAATGACACATTATAGGAAGAGCAGCAATATATTGATTTTATTTACATATATAATATAAGTAATTAAAAGTAGTTTAAAAGTATAAAAACATGCCAATGCAGCAGAGAAAAAAGAAAAAATAAAGATGGAATAACAAGTATAGCAAGTAATCTTTAAAATTTGAAAAAGCAATATGAGGAGAAGATTTTAAACCAAGATTTTAAACCAAAAGATATTAACTCTTTTATTCTATAATATATTTTGTTGCCCTTTAATAATAAGGAATATTTTTATGTTTTTTAAAAATATTTTTTTTATATTTCCTTTTTTAATTACTATAAAAAAATACTACATAATCTTTTGCCGAATATTTTATTTTCTCTTTCTTGTATTACTCAAAAAATTATAACTGTCCATTATTTATTATAGGAGCAAAAATTCATTAACATTTTTTTGTAAACCCACGAACAGGCCATGCCTTTGTGGATTTTTTTGTTTACTATTTTTACTTTAATATGTATTTCATTGCTATGTAATTACGTTTTATTTTTTGAATGCTCTGTTTTACCTCTTATGTATATTGTAAAAAAAATATTAAAAAAACACAACACTAGTTTCAGGTATTCTGAATTACCAATCATCAGGTGTAAATATAAACTAAACTAAAATATATACACAGATTAGTACTTCGGTACTGATAGGGTCGAGTGGAAGGGGAAAGGCAATGTGTGGTGGAGGGGGTGGGGTTTTCCTAATATGGATAAGGAAGGAACCCAACTGCCTATCAATTTACAAGAAAACACAAAATATGACATCAGCATATCTGTACCATTGAAATACTTAAAAATAATATTGTTTTGTTGTATTATATTAAGCAAATAAATGGAAATATTTCGCGTTCAATAAAAATACAAACGTTTTCTACGTTCTTAATTTTTATTTTATTTTATTTTATTTTGATCTGCAGCAGAAAGGATGAACATTTTTGAGAAGGGAATATGGAAGTCTAGGCATTTACAGGGCTTGTGACCCGTCGTTGGCTGGTTTAAGTGGCCATTTGACACATTGTGTAACATTTACCATTCATTCTACCTATGTTTAAACATCCAAATTTTCTCAACTCTTCCATCTGTTGACTTTTGTGAAGTAAAAGAGCTGAAACTTTTATCACGTGGGTGAGATTCATTTGGCTGAACCAATTCACCTACTAGGCAACGCCTGAAAACAATTTGCCAATTTTTATACTTCTTCTTCAAACACAGTTAATATATAGGTCTAATAAATATGTATCTAATAACTAATAAGCATAATTTATTTTTCACATTATCAATTTACATTATGCTTTATAGGTAGCTAAAAAAGTAAAGAAAAATAAATAAAGATAAAATATTATATAAAAGTAGATAAATAAATATTTTCAAAAATCTAACAGTTTTAGGCAAGAATAATAATTAAACAGTTGGTATTATTAAAATGTAAGCAAATAAAATACAAAAAGTCAATGATTTTTCCAGCAATTTTTAATCTTAAAACTGACAATTGAAAACGAAACATATTAATTTCTCCAGACTCGTTTCCAAGCCGATATAGTCTGACGATTGAAAAATTTATAAAATAATTCATTAATTTAAATGGGATGTCCCATGTCGAGGGCACAATATGATATTTTCATAAGTCAGGAATAACGTCAAAAGTATAATATGTATTCAAATAGGATTTTCATAATTTGAATAATATAACTATTAATGTATTTAAAACAAGTTTTTATAAAAAAAAAATCGTGTTTAAAAATGAGCACATACAAAACGGTTTGCAGTTGGCATCACGTCATTTTGACGTCACGCGTCATGACAGCCAACCGCGCTTTTAATAAACATTGCGTACAAGTTAAGCGCCAAAACGTCAAACGTGCCGTTCGTTCCAGAGAGCGTAGAACGTCTCGTTTTCCGGTGATTCCAAATATGCATATTTTAAACTTTTATAAAAAAAAAATCCGACGTCGCACAAAAAAAATATTAATACCGTTGCCATCGTATTTTTTTGCATTTTTAGAAATAAAAGAAAACGTAAAAAGACCTCATGGGAAATATTTCATTTAATGATTTTGACAATAATAACATTCCTTGGTTACGTTTTATTTGACTAACGAGCGCTTTCGCCAAAGTAGGCATCTTCAGGATAGGTAAATCATTTACAACATTTCTACTTTTACACTATTTTTTGGAAAGGTTTTGGGAGATTGGAATATGAGGTAAGTATTAATTTTATTAAGGGACAGACAACATAATAAATAATTTGCAAACAATTTAACAACGAGGAACTACAGCCCTACGGGAAATTGGATAAAAAAAATGTTTTCTTACGCGGGGTAAAAATTAGAGCATTAAATCGTAGTGCAAAGTTTCTTGAAAATGTACAGAACAAATAATAAAAAATATTTTGATAAAAACGCACTACTTTAAATGACGTCACTGGTTCATGTGAATCAACCTATGATCTGAGAGCTATGGAAGATTTCCGGTCTGTTTGTCGCTTCTAGACCAATGGGAAGAACTGAATGAGAATAAGCGAAAATAAACCTCTGACGTTACACGCGGAGTTATTTCAGAAACACAAAACTTTGAAAAATCGTAGCGCCGATAATACGATATATAAAAATTTAAAAAAATAATTTTTGATTTAGTTCAACAGTTTACTTACAAATAAAAAAAAATAAAAAACCACTGAACTTCCTCATTGGCAATCTGAATTCCAAACACTGAAACTAAGTAAAGAATGTTTCAAATTATAAAAATAGTTAAAAAAAATATGAAAAATAAACATTGATTATTGAAGGTAGCATTAAATTTTTATTCCAAGTACCTCATCCAGCTTTAATAAATAATACCAACTTATTCCGAATTGATATCAATTTTACGGTTAGATAATACTTCATTTGAGGAACGATTTTTTTAAATAAAATAATTATGAAGTAGGTAATTAATAATATCTAAGATTATTATAAAAAAAACTTAGGCTCTAAAAAGCGGCTTATTATGTCAAATCATTTGAATATTACAGTGTTTTATTGACTTTTTTTATATTACTAATCCATAAATATTGATATTGAATGCTTTATAAAATGGTTGTAAATAAAATTAAACTAGAGAGAATATTAAACACATTTTTTTGCGTTCATTTGTTGATATACTCACGTTTTTGTTATATGCTTTGATCAAAAGCGTGCGTACAAGTTATGATAATTGATTTACGTACAATAATTTATTACATGTATTATTTGTCAGGAGCATACTTGAATAAAACTCAAGTATCAACGCCGCGATTATGAACGCGATCTTCATCGGTACATATCGAGACGGTATAAACTAACATTGATATTTATAAACGAAAATGTCTATATTTTTATGAAAGTTTAAGGTATCTTTCTAGGTAACCTGTATTTGAATTTGTTAAGAAAAAGAAATGTAAACATATCCTATTTTTTAAACAGAAAACTTAATTTTACTTTGTAGATAAAATAAAGTTTTCTGTATGAAAAGCAGAATATGCATATATATTTTTCTTTTAAACATGTTGAATTATAGGATACCAATAAAGACACTTTAAATTTTCGTGCAAATATACTCATTTTCGTACACAAATATCGATTATTCTTTATAGACAGTCGAAGATAACTCTGTTAACTTCCCATTAAAAATAGGCCCTGGGCCGCGATTATAAAGTCTATCTTCGGTCGACCATTATCGGCTGCTGTTCCAAAAAACATCGATGATGTACGCCTTGACAGTGTTTGAACCTATCCTGATCACGCAGTCTGCCTTCGGTCCTGACAACAAAAGAAGTT
The DNA here is from genome assembly GCF_059751315.1 of Micrasema longulum. NCBI lineage: Eukaryota > Metazoa > Arthropoda > Insecta > Trichoptera > Brachycentridae > Micrasema > Micrasema longulum. The sequence goes on along the minus strand of NW_028278730.1, from coordinate 199,255 downwards.
GAGGCCATTATCGTATGAGTTTATTTTGTACGATGCTGAGTATGAGCTACATAGAGTTCGTTTTACATTGGTCAGAGAATGGTACAAGACATTATCCAAGATTAATATGAATAAATATTGTGTCGTATGATATAAAAATTGGGTGAAATCTGTAGTTGAATTCAGAAAAATAAGAACTCAGTCTATTTTTCAACACAATTTTTAACCAAGATCTGCCCGCGCATCTCACGCCTTTGATACTGTCAACTGTCACCTTCTATTTGTTGCTTGTGTCTTTTAATTTTTCCTCTATCTTATTTGTTTCATTGCGCTTTTCCACTTTCAGCATGCCTCTATTTTCTAGATATACTGATTTTAATAACGTTAAACCTGATTTTGATTGTTAATCGCAGAATAATATATTGTCAGTCGTCGGTAGTTGCGTCGTCACAAGAAATCTCGTTTTGTCAACTGTGAAACTGTACGTTTTCTGTCATGGCGCTGAAAACATCTATAACATAAAGAAAATTGTTTTCAATTTGTGGGTTACCTTCCATACCTTCATTCTCTGACAGTATTTTATCATGATCGGACGTAATGCCATGTAGAAATATTCCGTCTTGTGTGATGAAACTGTAAAAACAAAACTGATATATCGTTAAGTTTGTAAATACAATCCAATTTATGGAATAGTAAATGGATAATCGGCAATATTTTCAAGCACATTATCAACATTTTGATAGCAGTATGCTAGTTTTGTTTCCGTGGTAACGAGTAACAGTGAAATAAAAATGGAAAGCCTATAAATTATCTCTTTCTTAAATGACTAATTACGTGTGTATCGTGATATAGTCACCCTAACAATCCCCTTTTTACAAATTGCTAAAGGTAAAGCAATATTTATTATATCTTTGATAACATTTTTTTAAATGGGATTTACCTTTTTATTTACCTTGTTTATTATATAAGAGGTTTATATTAAAAGTTGTTTTTTCTGCTTTTTAATTAGCTTCTAATTTATCCTTAAGTGTAAAGATCCGGAGGACTATTCTATAGTGAGCCATTCAGGAACTTCTCAGCATTTGCAATGTAAGGTAAAAATAAGCAATCTGTTAACTTCTCTAAGATTATATTGTGCACGCGGAAACATTGATTGACACAACAAAGTAGATAAGTAAAGGGTCATTTAATCAGAGTCATTGAATGAATGAACTTTTAACGTAAAATATAAAACCAACTTTATTTTACATAAAACGGATATTTTTATATCATGTTAAATAATATTTTATGGTTTAAAGATAATGTCGGTCAAATTTCCACCACAGAGTCGTTTAATCCAAGGTCCGATTTTCATTAGTTCTCTCATTAGATGAGCAAAATAGGGGAAACGAATTTACTACCCTGACAACACTAACGAAATGTCCATTTTGATTTCTTCGACAATCTGACAGATGGAAAAATAATTCAATTTTTAAGTGCATCCGTTACAGTGCATTCAGAATCCAACTTTTGCTGTGCGAAAAGGTTCAGCAAAAGTTTTTTCTTGTAATTGACCTTCACGTTTTGAATAGCGTTTTGGTCCATTGGCTAGATAAGAGCTGAGTAATTTGGAGGCATGTATAAAACTGTAAAATTTTCATCAATGGATTGCAGGTCTTCATCAAGCGGATGTGCCGGCGCATTATCGAGAAGCAACAACGCTTTCAGTGGTAGATTCTTTTTGGATAGGATTTTTTTACTTCAGGGATAAATTCTTCTTCAAGCCACTCAAGAAATATAGGTCTCGTAACCCATGCATTTCGTTGCCCCATGTAAGTAAGGTATTTGCTACTTACACATTCATTTGCTGATTACACATGAAATGTGATCCCATCCTGTTTCTTTAAGATCCTAGCAGTAATTTTACACTGTAAAAGGACACAACACGGCAACGTTGAATTCAAATCAGGAGTTACGTACTGAGCGACGTCTACAAAGAAACTAATGGGTCAAAACGTAAACCTACCCATTTATGAGTAGTTTAGTCGCCTTCTGTGTTATGCTCGTATGCGGTTTCTGGACTATTTTTAATTCCATGTGCACAAGATTTCGTGCCGTTTTCTGACACATGTAATACGAGCTTAAGATAACGGCTGTTAAAATATTCTCCATTATGGCTGAAGTAATTCCAGCCATGTACATTTGTAGTAATATCACCTGTAAGTCACGTGTAGGTCCCGTTAACTTATTTCTGGCAACTTAAATAAGTAAGGAGTGGTGTGGCGTATCGGTGTATGCATGACACATATTCTCATATTTCCTTACATGTCTATTACTAGACGTTTCTAGACAAGCCTGTATTGAAGAAGACATATACACTTATTTATACACATCAAATTGTTCTATGTCCAGGCGGGTAAAGCATACAGTTCTGTATGTGAAATAGACCCGAGATCCCGGAGGAGTGTTATTGACTCGATGACTGCTCTCAGATGAAAATCGTGAAAAAGGAAATCGAGTGGAGAAAAGGCCGCCTCGTGGTCTAGCGTCACCGCGTTCGCCTACAATGCTTGAGGTTCTGTGTTCGATCCTTAAGAGGGTCGAGAGGAAATATTTGTAGTCGAAAGAAATTGGTTTTTACTGAAATATTTCATTGTCCCTGGACTGGCACCAGAAGCGTAAGATTGATCACCTTACCTTCCGGCAACGTATGATCAAGATATGCTGAATTTTCTTTACAGTGCATTGCAATGCTAATACAATGAACATTTTTTGCCGGAATCAAAAATTATCTACAAAATAGTATTAATATTTAATGCATTAATTTTGTGGTCAAATATTTTACTAAATGTAATTAAATATTTGTACACAACCATTTACCGACTTTTCCATGTCTACCGGTTTTGAGACGTATCTACCTGTCTCTTCGTCAGGACACCAATTAAATCAACATGCAAAACAAACTATACACCTTCAACAAAGTTGTTGCACAAAAATATAAAACTAACACGACATGCATTTTAATTAACAACCCTCACATGCATTGATTAGGTTATGAAAATATTTTATGTTGTGAAAGAAATAGTTGAAGAAGAGAAATAGTTGGTTTAATTGATGTCCTGACGATGAGACGGGTACGTTTCGAAACTGGTAGGCATAAAAAATTGGTAAGTGGTTCAGTACTAATATTTAATAAAATTTAGTATACAATGGTTTTTATGTTACTAATAAGTACATTTTTTAATTAATTAGTCAAGAGTATTTCAGAGACCATCATTAATTGGAACATGAATTTTGTATGACTTTTGGAAATCACTCAGACGGTACGCTTAACGATCGTCTGTATGTATCTACCGATCGACTACAAAGCCGGCTCCTTTTACGTCTCGATACATACACTCATAAAAATAGTAAAACAGACGGAAAAAATGTAATAACTAAATTATTTTTTTAAAGCTGCAACTTTCTAACGCCTAGATCTGTTAATAGAACAGAATCTAGCGACATTATTTTCACATCTAGGCGTTCGTTTTATTAAAGTGACAGTTATGTCGGAGTTTAATTCGACTTCGAATTAAAATTTACTTATTTCTCTCTTATATTTTTAATAGACTATTAAGAAAAAAAGTGCCAACCTCAAAACGATTAAAAATTGTAGTAAATCATAATTAAAGGAAAAATTGCTCGGTGGAACTAAATTTTTGTCACTTTTAATGCGTAGATAAACGTATCGAGGGGTTCTGGACCCGTCGGTATAAACCGATGTACTTACATCAAAACTTGATGGTGGGGGGGGGGGGTATCAGTAGTGTACCTTAATAGTCGGTCGGGAGACTTTTATCTTCAACTATGACGTCATACTGAAGCTATGTCATTTTAGAGCGTAGATATGTGTACCGTGACGAACAATTCCCCTTGTTTCATATCGATGTACCTACCCAAAACTTGAAGGTAGGGGGTCGGTAGTATATCTTTATAATCGCTAGAGGGAATTTATCTTCAACTATACCGTCAAGGTGAAGGTGTGACGTCTTTATTTTCCCATCGTAATCAAGGCCCTGGAAAATAATGAAATATTTAAAAAAATGACAATCGATGTAATCAGGTTCTTTCGACACGACTGTTAAGCTAGGGTTTCCTAGGACAGCGGTGCCCGTATTTTAACGGCCGTAGTGAACGGTGATGCGGAGGATAACCGTCGTAACGGTGAATAGAGAGTGGTTTCCTAAGAAAACGGTATTATCAACACCATTTAACACCGTTTCCCTAGAAAACTACTCTCTAGTCGACGTTACGACGGCTGTCCACCGCATCACCGTTCACTGCGGCCGTTAAGATACGGGCGCCGCTGTCCTAGGAAACCCTAGCTTTAGTTGATTTTAGCAAGGAGGCTGAGAACGAACACGTGAACAAAATTGAACAATACGGCACCTGATACATTATTTGATTTCTACACATGCGCACATGGTTGATTGCATGCAGGAATGAAAAATAATTATAATAAACTTTGTGTTATCGATCAGGTATGCCTATAATAAAACTGATTCCATTCAACATTAACAATAGATTGTTAACATGGAATACTTTATATGCGTTTCATTGGACAAAAGATTGTTTTGTGTCAGTACAGATATACGTCTGTTAACCAAAGCTGGCGCGACCACCACATTTACACATTGTGTATTATATGTAAATAAGCGCATGTTATAACATCGCACGGCATACGCATTATAAAAATAATCTGCTTCTTTCGCGCTCAAATACGTTTATTTACTTTAATTTATCAAAATAATACATCCGCCATTTTAACAAAAAAATATAATATTTACAAATAAACCAAAATTATAGGCCAATTATTGTTTTCTATATATAACTAAAAACAAATAAAAAAAATAAGAAAAAAACATACCCGTAAAAAGCCACTCCGTATCATCCTACTTGTAAAAAAATAAAACATAACAATAATAATGAAATAGAACATATACAAAGAAAAAGTTTTTTGTTGACTCGGTCTTAAAAATATTTTTTTTTGGCGGATCCATACGGAGTAACCCCAGATCAGCATTCCCTCATTTCTTCTTTCAAACAAGAGAAAAATAAATATAATATGAAAGCATAAAAAAAAACTAACTATTTAAAATTTGTTTTATAGGTACAGTTAGATTAAATTCTAATTATTATTTGGAAATAAGTCTGTAGCATAGTGTTTCCCAAGGTGGAGGCGTACGCCTCAGAGGTGGGGCACCACGCTTTAGATATGAGCCACGTCGGCATTCCACATATAAAGGGGAATACTCATCGGTCATACAAAAAAATGCCTGAGATGCACAAAATTAAAATATACGCCAAATTGTACATAAAATAGAATGAAACCCGTTACAATTTCAATTATTATCTAAAAACATAGAACTGTACAGGATGTAGGAATAATAGCACGGATTGCGAAGAAACTAACACAAAATATCATAATATTACTTTGCATGCCAGAAAGTTATTATTACTCTTTTCCTCATCTTATTTGGTGAAATGTGGTTTTGACGGAGGCGCCACAATATATATATATATATTTTTCAAATCAACAGCCTGTATATTTCAAATGAATTTGTATGAGTTTTGTTAACGCGCCAGCACTTGTTAATCGACCTATACGAGTAGGTACACATATGAGAGGTATGGTTATATTTTTTCGAAATCAAGAAGCATAATGTAAAACCATTACACAAAATGTCATTGAAAAATTAAATATTAGATTTATCAGTATGGGCTAAATATATGTTATTTGAACGCACACTACACATTTTAGTACGCATGTATTTTTAATTTTATTCAAGTAAATGGCACTTAGTACCTTTTCAGTAACTTTAGATACATTTAATTGTTTAATTCGTTTAAAGAGTTCTTTAGTTACTGTTAAATAATAGACTGTAGAAATAAATATATATTTAAAAAAATATATAGCTCTGCGCTGGTTTGGACATGTAGAACGAATGGACAGCGAAAGAACGGCTAAGAATATTTACAATGCGAATGTTGATGGATGCAGAAATAGAGAAAGACCTAGAAAGACATGGCATGACCAAATCCAACAAATACTTAAGGATGGACATGTCAAAAGTCGGAATAATCGGCGCGCGTGCATGAGAAGATGTATGAATGTAGAGGAAGCGAGATCTGTATGCAAAGATAGAGTGTTGTGGCGTTCTATCCTCTCTGCCTACCCTTACGGGGAAACGGCGTGATGGTTTGTTTGTTTGTTTGTTTTATATCTATATTTATATATCTTGTTCTCTAAATCATTTGAATAAATCCGTAGCACGTGACAACAAAATAAATTATTTTAATTAAATTACAAATTTAAAAGCTTCAATTAAATTAACTTAACAATAGAATCACCATGTAAAGCGCCCTTGAGGTATTTTATTACGAAAATGGCGCTATATAAGTTATCCACAATAAATAAATAAATATATATATATATCATATAACACAAAGTATTTTACAAGTAATATACGTTAAATTACATTCCAGGAATTACAACAACTCGATTCGGGACATTAATAATATGAACGTTTAGAAAATAACACATATTGAGAATAACAAAGAAACAAAGCAAGTTTAGCACCTTTATAACTAAATATAGCGCAACAATATAAACGCCAAAAACCTTTTCCTACACAAGCAGAATAAATATATAAAAAAACGCCTTTAAGAACAAAAAAAATAGTGAATCCACTAAGGGAGATAAGGTCATTAACATCATATGCCATGCAGATGATGCTGACGTAGTGATGATAAGAACATATCAATCTCAGTCAGTAAACATCTGGATGCCTAAGAAATGTCATATAGTACAATAAACACATGATTATTGGAAACATAATTCGGATATACAAAACGTGTGTCAGACCAAATCATGGTGTATACAACAGAGGCGAGGATAGATAGAGAAAATATAAAATACGAAAAACCAAGTAGAAAAACTAAAGAGAAAAACTTAATAGAAAAACCAAATTACTGCTCAGAACGTCAGAGATGAAAGTACTAAAGGCAATCGCAGGGAAACCCAAAAGAGGCAGAATCTAGAGTCAAGAAGTTAGACGGATTTGCGAAACCCAGTGCATAGTAAATAGATTATGGAGAGATAACGTCAATAATTCCAATAATGGACAGCTCTTAAATCCCTAATACCATATTATTTTATGAACATTGATTTGAATTTTTTTTTCGTATTTTTAAAAAGACATTTTATCGTAAGTGATATAATAATATGTGTGAAACATGAACATGTGCTGTGTAAGTATTTATACACCGCTTTATAGTGGCGAATTTGGAATTTTTTAATCAAGTACATGGTCAGAAATTATGAAGGAAATGAAATTGCGATGGCAAGAAGTATTTCTGAATATTGTACATAATCCAGGTACTGTGTTAAAATAAATATTGATTTCTCCCATCGGTTTATAGCCGATAAAGATTGAGATAAGAAAAATGGGACGTCGCACCAAACTCATATTTATTCGCAGCTGCGTTTTTGCGGTAAGCCGTAAAATGTCATAAATCACTGAAAATGTTATTTTTTCAATTTCTATACATCTTCATGGATCAGGTGGATTCATAACAATATTTTAAGTTTGTGCAGATTTTTTAGACAAGGACTGGATTCAACTCCCTGGGGAGCTGTTTATATTAACATATTACAACAGAGATTAAGAAAATTTAAGATTATGTAATATGGAAGTCTAGGCATCTACAGGGCTTATGACCTGTCAATGGCTGGTAGTGGCCACTTTTCACACTGTGTAACATTCATAATTCTGCGCATATTTGAACATCTATATTCCTTCAATTCTTTCATCTGTTGATGTTTGTGAAGTTAAAGAGCTGAAACCTTTATTTATGCGGGTGAGATTCATCTAATTGAATTATTTCACCTACATACTAGGCAACGCCTGAAAATCTTATTTATTCAATTTATATACTTCTTCATGGACTAGGTGAATTTATCAACACTATTTTAAGTTTGTCCAAATTTCATTTAAACAGCTCCCCAGGGAGTTGAATCCAGTCCTTGTCTACAAAAATTTGGACAAACTCAAAAAATTGTTGACAATATAAGATAATATTATACAAATTTATTTATTTATTTATTTATTATCATTATATTACATACACAAAATTATAATTTATGTAAAGTTGCTTTGACTGTCTAACTAGGGTTATTTACCCCGTTCTAAGACAATAAAAAAAATATAAAAAACAGTAATCAATTTATAGAAACAGTTATAAAAATACAGGACAAAGTGAAAAACAAAGTAAAAATGGAGTAAAAACACGGTAAAAAATGTAGTAAAAACATAGTAAAATGTAATAAAAACATAGTAAAATTGTAGTAAAAACATAGTAAAAATGTAGTAAAAACACAGTAAAAATGTAGTAAAAAAAACGTAGCAAAAAAATAAATTATAAAAACAAAGTAATAAATGCAGTGAAAGCATAGTAAAAAACCATGAAAATATATAAAAATGTATATAAAAATATTTTGAAACTCAGTAAAATGCGAAATAAAAACAGAATACATAGTAAGAAACATATTTAAAATCATAATAAAAAATGAATGTATGTTGTAAAGCAAAAAGCATATTTAAAGAAAGAAAAAAAAAAAAAAAACAGCTTATTAAAAAATAAAGTAAAAGATGTAATAAAAATTTAAAAAAATAAATACATAGTTAAAACAAGTTAAAAAGTCATGAGGGTCTTAAAAATTAAATCAGTAAAAAACTAAAAATATATATTAACAATTTAAATTAAAATATGTGTTGGCCATCTAATATCTAAAACGTCTTGGTTTTATGAATAGAATGACGACGGACTTGAAAAATATCAATACCATCAAAACTCTTTACTGCTCACTAGTTCGACGCCATCTAGAATATGCTTCTCTAATTTGATATCCATTCTATAAGACTCATTAACCACATCGAGTCAGTTCAACACCGTTTTCAAAGAATAGTGGCATGGTTGCTCAACTTGAAAAGGGGTAATTATTCCTATTTTGAAATAGACCAATCTCATAATCTGCCGTCATTGGAGAAACGTAGAAATGTGATGGACCTTATGTGCATTTTCAAAATACGTAATGCTTTAAGTGATGTCCAATCTTTGATACAATCAGTTTTTTTTTATGTTCCCAACCGTGTCACCAGAAGTTTAAATCTGCTATTTATCAAATCTTCTAAGTGCAACTTTTAGTTATACCCCAATTTCAGAATGTGTTGGTTAGTGGATTAGACACACAACTTGGAATTCTTTGGGATAGATCTTCCGGCTTTTCGTAGACTAAAACAGTGTGGGATGAAAATTGTTTTTCGTGTTAATGAATAAATTTTATACCATTATTTTATTATACATATATTTTATTGCCCTTGATTGTCTTTGCTACACAGCTTTATGTTTTTTTATTATCAATTTCTTGTTAAGACGTTAATGCCTGCCGGTGAACCAAGTAAATACAGGTAAACGTCGTTATGCGCCAGTTCGATTAGCCGGATGGTGCCGGCGTGGGATTCCCCGGTTCGGCCGACACCAGACGACAGTAGGCGCCGCGATTCTAGTGGCAGACACACTTTTACACGTTGTTTTGTTCTATTACCGTGTACGCGAGCAGCCTATTGTGTGTGTGAAATTGTTTCCGAGTTAGTTTTCGTTTTGTTTTTAAGAAAAATAAAAAGGTTTAATTTTATGTTTATTTTATTATTATTAAAATTAAAATATTTATAGTTTATCATGACGAGTAAACGTTTTGAAAAAAGTTTAAGATAAATCTCAAACACATCAATAAAGGTTTCAGCTCTTCAATTTCACAAACTTCTACAGATAAAGGAATTGAAGGAATATAGATGTTCAAATATAGACAGACTAGTGAATGTTACATATTGTGTAAAGTGGCCAGTTAAACTAGCCAATGACAGGTCATAAGCCCTATAAACGCCTGGACTTCCATATTACCTTTTCTAAAATGTTTTTCATCTATTTTGAAATATGTTAATATTAAAAGCACCCTAAGGGATTAATACAGTTCTTGTAAAAAAAAAAAAATGACATTCTCAAAACATTATTTATGTATCCGCGTTAAAATTCGGAAATTAAAAAAATAATATAGATATTTATTTTAATTTATTAATGACATTGTACATACATTTATTAGGGACAAAGACACAGTTTATAGCGATATAATCAGGAACGACCCATGCCTGTGAACTTGCCCTGACTCGCTAGAAAATCCGCGTTGAGTCAGGGCACACATATATACGCATAGGAGTATATTCGCGTATACATATTTAAATTATATTTTATACATACATATTAAGTTTATACATATCATTAATACTTTATACATTTTCTTAGGTTAACCTTTTCTTTTGTTTCTTTCTTATTTTATTTACATTTTTTAGATCTTCATTTTAATAGGTACTTTTAATTTTCTTATTATTTTTTTTTATATGGAAATGAATTGAAATTTTCGATTTACTTTGTTTTATTTTTTATCTTGTATTGATTACATTTATGAGCACATAATATTTATTTATGTGAATATATTTTTTTCATTTAAAATATATTTAAATAAATGGCTGTTCTTTAATTTTAATTGTATTATTTTACTCTATTTTCTTACTTTTCAAAAAATATTTCTTTTAACCATTTTTATCTGGTTTTGTTGAGTTTTTTCTTCTTAATAATATTTTGCAAAGCATCAAAAACAAAATAATGTATGTCCATTATTTTATACGTATACAGTATTATGTCTGTACTCTTTTATTTGATTGTTAATCAAAACTAATGTCTGAGCACCCGATGACAAACTATTATTGAATAGTTTATCGGGACAAAATATATTTAAATACTTTGTTTTCTTTTTAATGTATTAATATTGTTATAATGTGTATAATTTATTGAATAAAGACAATGAAAAAATAATACCATTATATGAGTAAATAAATCTCAAATTCTGTGGATCTTTGAATAAACACCTAGGCTGAAAGGGTTAAGTTTAAGCCTGTAGATGCTGTAAAGATAAACTCAGCACTTAATCGCTTGGATTCACTTAAAAGAGATTCGTCAAAGAAGACCACAAGACATTATCATTCAAAGTTGTTAAACCATTAGCTTTGAAAGTATACTAATTCGTTTGTCACGATTCATGACAAACTGTGAATATATTATATCCGTATTATACACTGTGAACCAACTCAAAAGAACCCAAAGATAGTAATATATTGGAAAATATTTGCTGTTCCCAATGAAAGAAAAGGAAGTTCAGTGTTTTTTTCAAATATTTTTTTTTGTTCATATACTATCAAAGACCTACCAACGAGTCCATCCGTCGCGTTGGGAGTTGAACCTTGACGGTTTAACTTTAGTTTATGTTTGCCTAATACGCATCCCAATATTGAAATATCACATACTACGAATACCAAACAAAATATGGGAAATGGATTAATTAAAATGGATACAGTGTAGAAATGTTTTATTACATAACTTTTCAAATCAAATTGTTAAAAAATTCATCTCTACCAAAACGCGACATGTTTGGCCTTAACAATGAGGAACTCCAGCCTTACGGGAAATTGAATACAAAAAATGTTTTCTTGCGCGCGGTAAAAATTAGAGCATTAAATTGTACGGCAAAGTTTCTTGAAAATGTACCCACAAAAAAAAAACGCACTACTTTGATTGACGTCACTGGTTCATATGAACCAACCAATGATGTGACAGCTGTGAAGGATATCCGGTTAGCTTACCGTAAACGGACCAATGGGAAGGAACAACCTCTGACGTCACACGTGGAGTTATTTCAGAAATACAACACTTCAAAAATCATAGCGCTGATAGTAATTTAGAATCGGGTTGTGGTCCTGTGGCTAGTGACTCGGACTCACGGACCGAAGGTCCGTGGTTCGAATCTCACTCTACGATTCATAGTGAGTTATTTACAACTCGTTGAAAATGGCCCTCAAACTTAAATATCTGGGTAAATCATAATAACGCAAATATTTCTTTTTCTCTAAAAAAAAAAAGTACTATATGTAAAAAAAAATTTTTTTGCTTAGTTTAATAATCTATTAACAAATGAAAAAATAAAAAAAGACGCTGAACTTCCTCATTGTAACGTCAAAATTCATAGCGATGTTCAATTAAATTTAAACGGTCACAAATTTCAAAATTTAACCAAACGGTGGTGTATTGGGGGCGTGGCCAATGCAATTGACCGTTTTCGCGGGAATTTAAAATTATAAATTGAAAAATTAATTTTATGCTAAAAAATAAATATAATTAAATTAATAATAGTATTTCATAGACCCTTATTAATTTTAATTGTACAAAAGAAAATCGTGATATTTACCTATTCTTTGGACAAGTTGCGCGCAGCAATGAGGAAAGCCCAGAGACACTGGTTGTGGTCGGTGACGAGGAGGGAAAAAGAGGAAGAGGTAGATTCCCTTCACGGTGGACCGATCAGGTCAGGTCAGCGACAGGCACCCCGGTAGTTGGGGCACTGTGCCGGGGTCAATGGAGAGTTGGAGAAGAATCGTCGGGGCGGCAACAGGGGGTCACGATCCTCAGTCATGAGGACAGCGACTGAGAGAAGATCAAGCTTAGCTAAATTAAAAATTAAAAAAATATGTATCTTATTACCACCGCTATGATTTTTGAGTTTTGTGGTGAAATCCCTCCGCCTACGACTGAGACGCGCCTGTTTGGGGGGTTGGCTTCCTGCTAACCGGATATGAATCATAACACGTGGGTTGATTTTGGAGAACAAGTGATATCGTTAAAAGTAGTTCGTTTTAATGAAATTATTTTGTATTAATTTTTTCACACATTTTCGAGAAACTTCGCTATACTAATGAATGCTCTAATTTTTACTGGGCGTAATAAATAGTTTTTTATATCACTTTGCCGTTGTACTAAACTTTCTCATTCAATAAACTGCCCGATGAAATTAAAACGAACTTTCAATATTTAAGTTTGTCCAAATCTTCGTAGACAAAAAACTGGATTTCACCCCCTCGGGAGTCATTAAGATCAACAAATTGCAACTGGGATGGAGAATACCTTAAATAAGGGAATATGGAAGTCTAGGCATTTACAGGGCTTATGACCTACCAACAACCAACAATGACCTATCAAAAAATATATTTTAAATGTGATTTTTCTCAAGCCTGGGTGCTCTGTGATGTAATTCACCACTGTAATTAGGCCTCCTGACCTGTTGTGGTGCAAAAAAATGATAAAAAAAACAATAAAGGTTTCAGATCTTTTACTTCACTAAAATCAACAGATGGAAAAATTGAAGAAATATGGATGTTCAAACATAGGCAAAATGGTGAATGTTACACATTGTGTAAAGTGGCCACTTAAACCAGTCAATGACAGGTCATAAGCCCTGTAAATGCCTAGACTTACATTATCCCTTATTTAAGGTATTCTTTATCCCTGTTGTAATTTGTTAATTAAAACGAACTGTCAAATAGTAAATCTCAAAGAGAGCACTTAAACAATATTCCTTGTATCTTTTTGATAGTGATATTTTTTATGTAGTTTTTATAAATAGTGTATAATACTGTGCTTCAGGGGTCCAATTTTTTTTTTTACTGTTGAGTTGTTTTGATTGATATTATGTATTTTCAGTCATATTAGGTCTCTTCAATCCGTGCCTCATGTCTGAGGATGGTGATTGCGCCTGACTGCAGGCACGGCTCGTCTGTGGACAGTCTCCCTCCGTCTGGAACGGTCTTGTGCTCTTCTATAGGCATTCGTCAGTGATGATTCTGATAACTCAGTGACTGTGCCGCTCCATCTTGTCGGTTGACGTCCACGCGACCTTGTCCCTTCGACACTTCCCAGGAGAATAGTTTCATATTAGGTATAATACATATTAAACCTAATATGTTGTGCATGTTTTATGTATAATAAAAAAATATTTTTTAAAAAAGTATTAAACCGAATGCAAATGTTTATCTATAAGATAAATGGTATTTGCAGAGTTTGTGTGCGGTCATTGGCTGGTTTATGTGATTACTATATTCATCAATGTTTTAAGTATGTCCAAAATTTTGCAGAAAGGCTAGATTTCCTCCCTAGGGATCAGATATTCAGATCTTAATTTGTTGCAACAAAGAAAAAACATTTTTGCGAAAAGAATATGGTAGTATAGGCATTTACAAGGCTTGTGACCTGTTATTGGCTGGTTAAAAAGGCCCCTTTACACACTGTGCAACATTTACATTTATAACCACATTCCCTCAACTCACCGTTCTGCCAGTGTTTTAACATCTAAATTTTCTCAACTCTTCCATCTGTTGACTTTTTGAAGTAAAGTATCTGAAGCCTTTATCATGTGGGTGAGATTCATCCAGTTGAACCTATTCACCTACTAGGCAACGCCTTAAAACAATTTTCCAATTTTTATACTTCATTTTAGTATGTAAAATAGCCACTTAAACCAGCCAATGGCAGGTCATTATTCCTGTAACCACCTAGACTTAAATATTGCCTGCTCAAAAAAAAAATTCCCAATGTGGCAAATTTTTAGATCTAATTACTATATACTTAATTTTAGGGTAAATTTCTTGTCTTTCATAAAATAATACTACTACGATCGCTTCGTTTCCCCGCTGGGGTAAGCAAAGACGATAAAACTCCACATGAGTCTATCTTGACATACATTCTCAGCTTCTTCCACGTTTATACCTTAACATCTGATCATACGTGCCGTCATTCATTTAAGTATAAAAAAAAAACTATTTGCTTCAGTACTTGGTATGCTTGTATCGAAAGAGATATTTTAACTGTAGGAAAATAACACGTGTGACTAACTCATGACACAATTTATAAATATGGCGTATTTCTTCAATTCGTTGGAATTTGTGCGACTAGAATATACTTGACACATGAAAACATTAAGTTTCACGGTTAAATCTGTGTACTATTGTCTGATAATTTACTACTTAACTATGGTAAAAATATTAGACATGATTATATTGAAAGTACACTTTATTTTGGTCCCGCGTGTACGTGCATTAGCTTTGACAGTTAATGATTTACGGTTTTGTAGGAAAAGCTAGTGTCGCTTGACGTACGTTGGTTTTCGCTATGGAAAGATTTCTCTTTGGAATTTGAAGAACTGTATATATAATATTTATTTGTGTGGATATTTTCGTAAATAAAAAAAAACGGCATTGTAATGAAACGCTGATTTATTCGACGGTCAAATATTTTTGGCAATGACAAAAACAGATGAGGTCGCAAAATATAATAAAAACACACTGTGTTGTATAGATGGTTACACAGCTTTCAATGGCATGTAAAAAAACTTATTTTATAGTGTATTTAAATATCCTTTTTTAATTACTTTAAAATAAAAAAGTACCTTCCAATCTTTTACAGAATTTTTTTTTTCTTTCTTGTATTACACAAAAATATTATACTTGTCTATTTATTATGGGATCAAAAAATTTATACACATTTTTTGTATACTCACAAACAGGCCATGCCTTTGTGGGCTTTTTTTGTTTACCATTTTTACTGTTAATTTTCATTTCATTGCTATGAAATTATTCTTTATTTTCTGAATACTTTGTTTCACCTCTCATGTATATTGTAAAAAAATAGCATTAACATTGTGAATTTTTCGTTTGTCAATCATTTCATAAATTAACTAATCATGTAATTTTCAACCTCCTGCCCCCCCCCCTTTCCTAAACGTCCACCCACACTCGTTCTCCAAAATACAATAAAATATTATCAATTTAATTTTTAGTGCATGTTCGGACGCGATGGCGATTGCATCCACGTACAACTATGTTTAATTGATGCACGCTGTTCTGCAACACAGAAAGCGAAAATATATAATAATTTATACAAAGTGTTTATTTCAAACAAGTTTCGGTAAAAATCTGAATGAGCGATGGCGACTCTGTATCTTCCGATTAAATTTAACCTCCATGTCAATAATAAAATAATTCACATTTTGGTAACGCCTGACCTCGCGTCACTTCCCTCTTACGCGGCAAAAAAACATTTTTTCTTGATTCTAAAAATAAGCGCTGGTCCTGACTTCCGGTTGGCAACGCGGCAGGAAGTCACGCCTCTGGCGGCCTGCGGCTGAACTAATTTCCTGGAAAAGATGGCCAGAGTACAAAACATGACAATTTTCGTTATGGATGATCAGCATTACCATAATACGCAGAAAACAACAAAGAGATTGAATAATTTCGACAGGATTCGTGGGACTGTGTCCAATTGACCAGATAAATTATTACACCTATTGAAATCATTTGCAGTTCAATGAAGGTGAAATGATAATTGTGTCGTCATCGCGTTATACATTCGATTGATGCAATTTTAAGTATTTTATTTATTTATTCATATAAAGATACACACTACAAGAAAAATAAAAACGTATTCCTAACACTTAGGGACTTAAGAGTCCTGTGTTGAGTTGGGATACAACAGAATGGAAAGTGGAAGCATGCATATTATTAAAGAATACTAAAAATGAAAACTGTCACATAAGCATAAACTTTAATAAATATCTGAACATCACGCTTATTTTATTTATTTATATTTATAAATCGTATGACACAAAGTATTTTACAAGTATAATACGTTGAGTCACATTCCCAGGAGTTACAACAACTCGATTCGGGACATAAATAATATTAACATTTAGACAATAACACCTATTGAGAACAATAAAGAAACAATGCAAGTTTAGCACCTTTATAACTAAATATAGCACAAAAATATATACGCCAAAAACCTTTTCTTACCCAAGCAGAATAAATGTATATAAAAGAACGCTTTTAAAAATAAAAAAAAGTAGTGAATCTACTAAGGGAGATAAGGTCATGAACATCACATGCCATGTAGATGATGCTGCCATCGTGATGATTAATATTATATAAATTTATGCATTGTCTCGCAGCAGTCTCCTGCAATGGTCTTTTCCCTTAGACAAAATCCAAACTTGTACATCATCATCATCATTCCCTTTCCGCACCTAGTGATGCATAGGGCACTGCATTGGTACACCAATCGCAGCGTATCTTGATCATATTTGCTACACGAGGGAAAAATGAAAAGTATTACGCTTCAGGTCCTCTGTTGTGAAGACACCGTTTTAAATAAATGTTTGATATCAACCATGCCGGAAACCCGAGACCTCTTGCATGGTTGGCAAAATATATTATAAATTCCGACCCTACCTTAAACACAATTAACCTCTCCCCTACTCCTACCCCTACTTAATCTTAAACACTATTAATCCCTCGCCTATTCGTTTCTTTTATGCATTATGTATGTTGAGTTGTTAAAAAATTTTAACCTGAAGAGGGCAACGTCTTGTTGCCGAAACTCGTCGGCTGTATAAATAAATAAAGTGGTTCATAAAACGAAGTTTTTTTTTTCTCAAAAATATTATGTATCACAATGATCAGCAGCCCAATCACAAATAGCTATCGTCGTGCTTAAAAACATGCTAAGCATTTGAGCGATCACAATGAACAATAATGAACATGCTTAAGTTATCGCAGTTATAAAAAGTTTATGTTCCTTTAATTATGTTTATTTTACTATAATATCAGCATTTTGAACTGGTCAACTACATTATGAAAATCCGTCTCCTCCACTTTTCCACTTTATTTCCTCATCCCTTAACCTTCTTGTCAGATCTTTTTTTTTTCTCATGTCTTATATAATATCTTAATTATTTTTCTCTTTACTTTGTAACACGTTCTCTCATTATATTTGTGAAAAACTTTAACTGGATGGATGTACTTTTTTTTAATATTTTGTATTCTTATATAACAACTGTTGTTTTTCCTTAATAAATAATAATAAAAAAAAATAAGTCAACACGTGTGTAATCTCTAAGTCAACGCTCGTGTCGGTTTCTTTTTCGTTTTCCTTGTAAATAAATACAGTTCATTGGCGGAAAATTGGCCGTTAATAAAAAACATTTATAATATATTGCATTTGCAAAATAGTAAGGAGTATCTAATACAAGAAAGTAAAAAATTAAACAAGAATTACTATGGCGACTAATGTTTTTGACATTTGGCTTGCTCACCGCCGCGCCGGCCAAACGCAATGAATAGCATGATAAATAACAAAAAAAAAAAAAAAAATAGCAGTTTTGGAATATTTTCCATATTTACACCGGTGAAATTCAAATATGTGATTGCGCAGCAGGATTATACGTCGCAAAACGTAAATATTTTGACATTTAATATTAGGTGTTCACGGATGTTCCATTGTGATCGCGAATACGATAAACAACCACATTGTTATCACGTCGCTTATTAGCACGTCCATGGTTATTTGTGATTGAGCTACAGTAAAGTTAGTGCTATAAATATCCAAAATACGATATAAGCAAACTCATTCTGATAAATATTTGCTTCTTTTAAATTATATCACGCCTGAAAAGTCACCTGATATTTACCAGTTTTTTCCTAATTTTTATCTGTGTCCGAGACTGCATAGATTAGGTTACACTTATGGAACGGCTGCAGACATCCTGTCCAATTCTTTACTATCTTAAAGTCCACAATATCAAGTTTATTTGTAGCTGCTCGTCAAACTATTATTGACAATTCAATTCCATAAATTAAAAAAATACTTACTTGTTTATTTATATTACCTTATACTGGTTTTTTATTTTTTACTATTATATCAAATTGCATTGTAGTATTGGCAAATACGCATTTCATATATACATATTTTTATTTCTTCCTTTTTCGCGATAATATACGCTTGCTTGTTTATTAATTTAATTAAATTTGTCTTTCTTGCTTACCGTAACAATTTATTTACTGTGTTTGCTTTACAGAATTTATTTCATAAGCTTTGTATTTTTTAGCATATTACAACAAATATGAAGAACACTTAAGAGAAGGTAATATAGAAGTCTAGGCATTTACAGGGCTTATGACCTGTCAATGGCTGGTTTAAGTGGCCACTTTACACACTGTGTAACATTCACAATAGAAATCGAAAAAATAACATTTTCAGGCGTTGCCTAGTATGTACGTGAAATAATTCAATTAGATGAATCTCACCCGCATAAATAAAGGTTTCAGCTCTTTAACTTCACAAACATCAACAGATGAAAGAATTGAAGGGATATAGATGTTCAAATATGCGCAGAATGGTGAATGTTACATAGTGTGTAAAGTGGCCACTTAAACCAGTCATTGACAGGTTATAAGCCCTGTAGATGCCTAGACTTCTGTATTACCTTCTCTTAAGTGTTATTTATCTCTGTGGTAATATGTTAATATAAACAGCTCTCCAGGGAGTTGAATCCAGTCCTTGTCTACAAAAATCTGGACAAACTCAAAATATTGTTTGTATTTTTTGTTTATATGCTTACTGTTTTTTCTTGCATACCTTTGTTATTGTTGTTTTTTTTTTACTTTGTAAAACTTTTTATTTTATCCTTTCTAACTAATTTCACATATTTTTTCTGTATATTCTGTGTTTGTTATTTAGTATGTTAGCATGTATTTTTATTTTTTTTGTAAATGCCTTTTGGGCGTTAATGAACAAAATAAATAAATGAGCTGCCGGCCCATGAATATCAGGCGTTCATTTTGGCGTTTAAATCAAAATCCCTCTTGTAAGACGTTATAATCAACGCATCACACAAAATTGGAGTAATTTTTACGAATAAGTGTTTAGGATGCATCAGCTCTCGCGTGGCTATGATGTCACATAAGTCTACACAGATTACAATATCTGTCTTATCTTTTAAAATAATAAAGTCATTTTTTGCTATAACAGGTCTAAAATTTATGATCATTTTTATAAAAAATAAATTATTAAATAGTACACATGTATTAAATTTTAGTTTTTTTAATACCTATGATATATATTTTATACCTCATCTATCTCTTAAATATAATGCATAACTAATCAATGTCGGTACCTATTATATGATTATTTGGCCTTTGATACCTCATTAACGTTTTATAGTCACATAGTCAATGTGAGTCATTCAGCTTCCAAGATTTTGGGATTTGTGACACATAATTCTAAACACTTCGCAGAATTAAATACTATCAAACCTTTGTCTACAACTTTAGTGCGTAGCATTTTGGATAGTGATGCGGTGGTATGGGGGGGGGGGGCTGAAGAAGCCATTTACTCACTAATAGTTGAGAGAACACAGAAAAAGTTTCTTCGTTACCTCTACATGAATATGGTATGGATACTGCACATTGCAGTACCCATCATTGTTCCTTTTAGGTATGTTTTTAGGATGGCTTTTAAACTTCTAAATGGGTTAATTTACAATCCCAACATTTTGGAGCGCACTAAATTATTTGTACCGAGCAACGATTTAAGAGCTTGGCAACACAGACCATTTTTCCTTCCGTGGGCTGTGGGGAGAATGATTGGATTATTAACAGTCTACCGAAAGAGGTGGATCTTTTCCATGCTAGGATTACCAGTTTTAGACTCTTCCTCTCTAACAACTATGTATCATAATGTGTATTAGTGACTTAGTCGTCTTTGTTAACTATTGTTTTTATGGACATTAATAAACTGTGTGTTTTTAAAAACCTAATTGTATAATTTATGTAAAATGTAATTGACAGGACAGGACAGGGCTGTATTGTACATTTAAATAAATTACCTAATTAATTTATATATATTTGGTCATTTTTCAGTGGTTTCTGTCATTTTGAAGTAATAAGTTATTTATTCATTTATTATTATAACGAACGGCCGTAGCCAATCTGTAAAAAAAAAAAAGTTAAAAACAACGTTATATAATAGAAAAAAAAAACATAGTTAATTAAAACATTTATGTTTGTAAGTGAAAATTCTTGATGGAAGTTCATTGTAATTTATTATATAAATTAAAGACGAGTGATACTTTAATCTACAAATTTTAAATATCCAGTGACCGCTTTCATCGCTTTCGCGACATCTTCGAGACTGGTATCTTCATAAAAGAGGTTCAATGTATTTATACAAAACAAAGGTAAGGATAGATAATTCAAAATCATATGAAAGTAAATTAAATAAAGTTATTTTTATCTTAAGGATCATTATAGATTTTTTTCGGGTTAACTAATGAGTCGATATAATGCTATTTCAATGAGTTTAAGTATAAAATAAAATATTTCTTTGATATGATTTTGAATTATCTATCCTTACCTCTGTTTTGTAAAAATACATTGAACCTCTTTAATGAAGATACCAGTCTCAAAGATGGCGCGAAAGCGATGAAACCGGTCACTGGATGTTCCAAATTTGTGGATTAAAGTATCACTCGTATTTTATTTGTATAATAAAAACATAGTTAATTGTTAAAGTCAAACTCAATAAAGTAAAGAATAGTAAAAAAAATATACATATAGTAAAACAGTGAAGTACAGAACAAAGTTGTAAAAAAGAGACATATTCTATGTTTTATAGTTTTTTTTTCAAATAAATAGTTTTTTTTTTTTCATAAATAACATAATTTTTTTAAAAAGTTAAAAATTCTACTAAATCTGCCTACAGGATCAAAGGGTTAATGTAACACGAGGTTGCAGCACTGTTTTCAGAGGATTTTTTTCACACCACCGGTGAAAGGGTAGTGATG
Organism: Micrasema longulum; assembly: GCF_059751315.1. Lineage (NCBI taxonomy): Eukaryota > Metazoa > Arthropoda > Insecta > Trichoptera > Brachycentridae > Micrasema > Micrasema longulum. Next base: position 177,639 of record NW_028278730.1, on the reverse strand, counting down.
ATTGCCTTTGATAATCATAGCCTATAATTGAATTGATGTTTAAATGAATAAAATAAAAAATGTTTTAATATTCCAAGTTTTTAGCTAAAATAGGTCGCAGATTTTTTCCGAGCACAGGAAAAAATGATGACTTTTTACTCTTGGTGCAAAATACACGTTTGTTCCGCATCATTGCGATTACCAATGCTCATAATCTGGGCGCTGCAAATGGCATTAATATTTAATATCATTTAACTATCCGGAATCCGTATCACAGGATGAAGCTGTTACCCATGTCAGGAAATCAGGGGGATCGGTATAGGAAAGTGGAAGGATATGAAATCAGTTCACAGCACGTTATGTTTGTACCTATTCATTTAGGTTCCACAGTTTTGGCCGAATATATGGTTCCTCGTTCTTCTCCTTTGGACTTAAGGACAAATTTATTTATTTCTTCTACTTCATTAATATTCAATTTATTATATATTTATTCATTTACATGTCGCCATTAACGAACGGTGATTTTGTTTAAAGGTAAGCTATAAAAAAATAAATTTGTTTGTAGCTACAGAGCAAATAATTATATATAAGTAATATTTCAATTGCTATTTTTTGTCATCTCACATCCATCTCTTATCATGAAATCAACTTAAACGACGATTTTTAATATCTTCGCGATATAATATATTATATCTAGCTATATTTAATTACAAAAGGTTATAAAAAAATACTTCAATGAATTCAGTAGATATTATATTACCATTATGGTTTACGATTGAAAGGTCGACTGACCGATTTGTTCTAAGAATCAATATTGCAAAACGCGGCTACCTTGAGCGCCACATGTCCGCATGAACTAATACCTCTGTCAACTGTAACATCTCAAAGAAAAATAGCCCTTTGTGTTCACAATAAACAATGTTCAAAATACAGTTTTTCAAATCGAAAGTCTTCGAATAAGCTGTGCAATCTGCAAGCTAACTTTAGGTGGAAATAACCGTAACTGATATTAAGACGTTAAAAATATGGCACACACATTTGTACAAAGAAATAATCTGGAATAATCGGCCAGTGGTTTGACTGTGCGCGTTTATTAATATTTTGGAGTAAAATGCAAATAGTACAAATGGAAATAATAAGTGGTTTGATTTACTTTCAACAAACTTACAATACAATATTATCATGGATAGTCAAATTTAATGGTTAGCTGCACATAATCGCTTATATGGACGGGTCGCCCCTGATGTACGCCCAAATGGCTTTTACATGACAAGTATAAAATAAAAATTCAAAGGTTTTGTGGTATGGGAAGTTAATATGTAGGTACTTATCTAAAAACAATATATGCATATTTATTTTTTTAAGTATCGAGAGACATTATCGTCATACATATAATTATTCTAAATGTGTGTATGTCACTGAACTTCTTCTTCGATTTACGTGCAGTTTTTTTTGCATAAAAATGACCTTTGCGCTGCACATGTTTGTAGATCTTAAAATCTTCAACCTTATGTGTAAAAAAAAGTTAGGAGCATAAATGTTTTATTCATTGGCCTACCAGGGTTGCATTCGACGAGAATGCATTTACTTAAAAATTAGGAAAATGTTATTTTTATAAAAAAGTTTGTATTTTAATGTTTACAAACATCAGTCGTTTTTTGTGTACCTCAATCAGATTCTTTCCTTAAATTCCTTGTAATTTCTACCCATTTTTTTTATTTTTACTGTAAATTAAAATAATATTAAATTAAAACTTGAATTCAATATTTGAACATTAATAATACATCACACTTACAGCAGACTCGTATGTTTGGCTAGTGATATTGCACTTTTTTTTATTTTGCTTCAAACAGCAAATCACGCAATGACGAAACGAAAATGTTGAAATGCCGAACTCAAGGTCAAATGTCACCTAGTATATAGTTTATAGAAAATTCAAATATCAACAAAACGTTTGGTGAACCAGCTAATAGCAGGCAACCCAACGTTTGGGCAGGACAACGCCTGTCAGGTCCACTAGTCTTTATATATATATAATTTTTCTGTACTTATGTCCGTTACTAAACTCCACCTAAACGGCTGGAACGATTTTGATGAATTTTTTTAAGTGTGAGTGGGTCACTGAATGGTAGATGGCGCTGCGATCTGAAAGAATGAAATGTCAAACTCAATGTCAAATGTCACCTAGTACATAGTTTATCGAAAATTCGAATATCGAAAAAACGTTTGCTGAACCAGCTAATAGAAGGCAAGCACGTTCGGGCAGGGCAACGTCTGTCTGCTCCACTAGTGCTTTTTATATTAATCCCGCTCTAAGCCAATCAAAAAATATATAAGAAACAGTAATAAATACGTAAAAAAATAAATGAAGGTATTTGACATATTGAAAAATATAGTAAAATATATGGTTTAAAAAAATATGGTAAAAAATTTATGAAAAACATAGTAAAAAATGCAGTAAAAAATATAGTTCAAGCGTATTTAAAAAAATCAAGTAAAATACATAGATAAAAGAGAAATCAAAGCGAGAAATAGAGTAAAAGACAAAGTCAAAAAACATATTTTAAAAGCCAGTAAATAAAGACATGGTAAACAATGTATAAAAAACATAGTAAAATTCATAGTTCAAATGTATATATATATTTTACACAGTGAATTGTTTTATACTTTTTTTTTAGATATACAAAAAATAATTGATTTTAAATACAGACTCATTGTTAAAAATCTTAACTTAGTAAATATAGCTTGGATTATAAAAATTATAGTAATTAAAAGGTGACCATAGTTCCTGCATTAGTTGCATTTCTGTCCATTTATACATTGTATTTTCTGCTTGAATTAAGAGTATCTTGATATGTTCCAAACATTTTTCGGCTCGCTTTTTCTATGGTTAATTTGGTTGGATTTTCGTTTTGGTTTTGTAGCAGGATTTTGGATTTGTCAACAGAATAACGGTGCTACGTCACCTTAGATTAATGGATCATTGTCTTTCTTTCATAACGATAGTTGAAAGACCAATTTACTACCAATCTCGATAAATCTGTCATTGAATTCTTATTGATAAACGACACGATTAGTGAATTACATAAATAATTTCTCTCTCATACCACGTGTCTGGAAAAGCTAGTGAATAATAAAAACAAATGTAATGAGTGTTTAAATAAATAAACAATTTGTGAATAGAATCAAAAGATTATGCGTTGTTTGTTTTGAGTCACACCCAAGAATTTCCTCATCGGTTTACATGTAAATTTTTCTTTGGCATCTTTTCAACTTACCCGAGAGAATTTTATTAGGTATTTGATAAGCCTCATTTCCTATTCCACACAACAGAGATATTGCCTTCCTAATTATACAATTATTCAAATCAATTATAATTACAGTATTTGAACCATATTATGTAACGGTGCTGACGGCGTTTTGATACCAATAACAACTCCATAAGGCACAGTCAGTTCATGAAACAGGGCTTTTAAAAGCAGAGTTTTTCCTAAACCATGGTCATTATTTCCTTAACCATATTTAAACATCATCATCATTTCCTTTGCGCACCTAATGATGTATATGGCACTAAATCGGTACACCAATCGCAGCGTATCTTGATCATTTTTGTTATATGAAGGTAAGATGATCAGTCTTATGCTTCGGTACCTTATTCTTATTCTTGGTGGTTTATTTTTTATATTTTTTATATTGGAGTTGCTTTATTATTGAACTTGCTTATAATATACAAGGTTTGTATTTCAAAAAGTGGATTTTTCTGCAATTAAATATCCTAAAATTCCGAAGCCGGCCTGTTGGCAGTAGTCAACAAGCCATCCGTTCCACTAGAGGAGTGTTCGGCATTTTGTTCCCTACTTTGGTTTATTTTACCAATTTCCTGCGCTATATTTATCATGTATGATACTACCTCTCGTGTGAGTTCTTTATTACCTATCACCGATGGGATGTCGGATAGATCTTCACCCAGGCCTCTGCATCGCGCCTCCAGCTGTAGTCTTTGAAAGCTGAAAAAGGGGCAATGCATCAACAGGTAATATATTCTTGGTGGTAGGAGTCAGTGTTATGCAAGCTCCTGACATCACTGCGACCTGTGAAGATCTATTATGATTGGTTCCCGTGAACAGTTCCAGCCTTCCAAGCCCAGGTCTATAAAGAGTCTACTGTGTGGAAGGTGAGAGTTCACATTTTGTTAAATCTCCCCCTCCAAGTCCAGATCCGTAAAGTATCCGGCTATTAGGCAGGGAACGAGCTCTTTAACATCCTTAGGTTTAACAAATGGTTCTCCGAGGATGAGGCTCCTTTTATGTGATGTAAAAGCAACACATTTACATAGAATGTGTATAGGTGTTTCCTCATCTGCACTGCGGAATCCACATCTAGAAGTTTCGGAAAGGTTCATTCTAGCAAGGTGTTTGTTCAATCTGCAGTGCCCTGGGCGGGCTCTAGTTATAACCCTCACTTGATTTTGGATGAACTTTATTAGGTCCAAAGCAAAATTTTGCGAGTACCCTTTTATTAGTTGCTTCAGGTCCCAGTCTTGGGACTATGAAATATTCTAGTGTGAAAACACCCTTTCGAAAAAAAAATTATAACAACCATGTCGAGAGTCGAACTTGAGACATACTGCATGGTAAGCAAACACGCTGACCACACCACGAGGCCGACTTTAAACTCGATTGGAAAAAAAACTTTTTCGTCATGCATCCGAAAATGGAAATCAAAACATGATAGGGAAATATCGCGTTTTTTAAAATTATTTTTTACAAGTAATAAGTGTATAAAAAACTGTCCAGTATTTTTTTTTTGCTAATTACTTGCAATACTCACGCCCCTAATACGTCACGATTCATGTTCATTTTCAACTTTGCTCCAAAGTATTATTTTTTTTATTGAAAATCGTCACTAACCTTGACGTCACAACTATCAATGCCAAACATGTCGCGTTTTTCTAGTGACATATTTTGTATTTATTATTTTTTAAAGTTATATATGACAACGTTTCTCCACAATATCCACATTGATTTTGAAAATACAATTTATTATTTTAAATCCATCGCATATATTTTTATCGGTATTCGTAGTATATAATATTTCCCTATTGCGCACACTTTGAAACTCAACCAAGGACTCATATAAGAAGGTAAAGTAGTCAGCCTTACGCTTCCAGTATCAGTCCAGGCACATCAAAAAACCTTTGAAATTTATATTTCATACCCATTCTTCTAGAAATCGAACCCAAGACCTCAAGAATGGTAGGCGAACGCGCTACCACTTCACAAAACTCGTCCAGGGTTCGGGTTCTATTTCGCAAACTTAAATGTATTTTTCATTCGCCCGCGCACAAAACAAAACAAAACAAGGAAAGCGTCACACAGGTTCTCCGTAGAGGTAGGCAGAGAGGGTAGAACGCCGCTTTAATCTGTCTTTGCATACAGACCTTGCTTGCTCGGTACATCTTCTCATGGACGTGTTCTTATTATTCCGATTTTTGTCCATTTTATCGTATTGTGTGTAATAGGGAAATATCACTATTTTTACAATTAATAAAGGTCTATGGAACACTGTCGTGCACAAAAAAATTCTTCAATCAAACATTTTTTTATTAATAACTTTAATTTCCCTCGAAAATGGTTCATTGCATTGGCAACGCTCCTAATACGTCACGATTCGGTCAAATATTATTTATTAACCGTTTGAATTTTAAAAAAAACATCATCACGATGGCCAAGGCCAAATATGTCGCGTTTTTGTGGAGACATATTTTTTCACAATTTAATTCAAAAAATTCTGTTTGAAAAGGTATCTCCACAATATCCTTGTTGATTTTTTATCAATTAATTTTTCTTAATCCGCTTCACATGTTTTTATCGGTACTCGTAGTATGTGATATTTCTCGATTAATGCGGAAATCTCTTTTCGAGACGCTCTTCAGATGCAGCATGAGTGCCTAATTCCCCGACAGAAGAACAATGAAGTCATCTAGTATGCAGGTACTTCTATCTGTTTGCACAGGGCTGGTACGTGACGAAGTGAGGGGTGGGTGACCACGTGGGGTGACGTCACAAGACACCTAGCCAGCTAGGCACTAGACACGTTTAATGAGACGGCCATAAAGCAGTCCTTGTAAAGAGGGAGATAATAAAAAAATAAGTAACTTTATAAGTTAGTGTAGTGGAATTAGTTTAGTTTGGGATAATTAAATATAATAGAATAGCGCCGTGTTGCGTCTCTGACTTGACAGGCTTATCATTTAGAGTTGGGTGTGTCGAGTGTTGCCAGTGCCCATATATAAGTAAGAACTAAAAAAATAAATTTTGTTGGTTAAATTTTAATTTTATTTTAATCTCTGTTGCAATCAATTTCTTTTCATGTTACCAACCGTGTCACCAGAAGTCAAAATCTGCTATTTATAAAATCTTCTAAGAGCAACTTTTGTTTTTATGCCCCAATGTCCAGAAAGTGTAGATTAGTCAATTCATCACACGACTTGGAATTCTTTGGGATAGATCAACAGTGACTAAACAGTGTGGGATGAAGTTGGATTGGCATGGTTTAGCTCGAAGTCTTAGGTCTTTCGTTTTTATGAATATATTGTATACAATTATTGTTTTGCCCTTGTTTGTCTTTGCTAAATAGTTTTATGTTCTTTTTGTTCAGTTTCTTTCATTTATGTTTCTTCATGTAACTGTTGTAATTGGCTTAGGCCGTATATATAATAAATGAAATTAAAAAAAATAATTTAAAAAATCATCATCATTTTTCCCTTTCCGCACCTAACTCGTCACAGATTTCCTAGCGTGTCGGACTAAGTTAACAGGCATGGGTCATTCCTGGTTTACCACTGTAAGTTGTGTCTCTTTTGGGTAGAAAATCTAAATGTGCAAATATAAATAAAAATTTTAAAAAAAAACAAAAATTCTCCTATTATTCCTTCACATCATTTGAAATATTGGTAAAAAGTTATTTCTTCGTCTCTGTTACGATATTGGTTTAATATTAAATGGAAAGATTTTTTTTACATTTATAATTTTTAATACCGACTAAAACTTTTCTTTAGAGGCTTGTCAGCAGATGGGAAAAATGGGATATGAAAGGAATTGGTGAAAAACATACCACAACACCCAGGCCAATTTAGAAAAAATCTTTCTTGGATATTTTTCTTGCAGCGGGCGGGTATCGAACCCGAGACGCTAGTTTCACAGTTAGCTGTCGAACCAACTTCGCTTCAGCGCCTAATAAATAATAAAGTGTGCAGATTAGTAGAATAGAAAGAATTCCGCATTAAAATTTGGTGAAGTATGCAAAATAAAATACTTTTATTGGATCTTAAATCTTTTTTTTAATGTACTAGAGTTCACAATATGACGCGTTTCGTCTTGTAAGGACATTACCAAACTAACTCAAATATGTATAAAGTTTTCTTTATATACTAACAATAATGGCTTTACAATGATATAGTTGCATACCGCAGAGTGTGTGCAGACCAACTACTGCTTTACAAAATTATGACAGGAATGGTTGACTGTTCAGAGCTGCTTGGTTTAATAACAATACATGTGCCAGCCAGGATTTGTAGACGGTACCACCTGTTTCATGTACCAATAAGTAAAACATCGTATGTTAAAAATGTTTTTTTTCGTAGGACTTTTTTAATGTACAATACAAAATTTAAAAATATAGACTACCCAAACATCACTGTCAGATTTAAAATTAACACTAAAAATGTATTATGTAACTTAGTTGACATTATAATAATAAATATGTACATCTCCCCTCCCCTCCTTATCCTCTCTTCAAGCATTCTTGTCCTTATCCCGCCCAATTTACAGTAACTTAATGTTCTTAAAATAAATATTTAAAAAATCTTTGATTATTGAGTACATGAAAATAACATTTTTATGTATATAAATTGAATGTATTTATTCGATATGTAATATATTTTCTTTACTAACTTTGTATACTATGTGGAAATCTGTTATTAGTTCTGAGTTTATACATCTGTTTGTTTACTAAAAATATGTATGTAGAACTGTTGATTTCCCAAATAAAATTTAATAAATAAAAATAAAAATAACAATGCTAATAGTTTATTTAGAAAGTATTGACGATCTTTATAGACCAAGATTATTTAAAAAAAATCAATTAGGAATGAAACGCACGATATTATACACTCTTGTAAATTTAAAAAATAAAAATATAATAAAATAGAATAAAAATAGAATCCAGTAAAAGTATTTTATTTTGGATACCTAACCAAATTTTACATAATATTGTATTCCTATGAGTTAACATAACATGCAGGTGAACTACAATAATTATACACAAGTTTACCAGAGACATACGACATAGTTAGTACCTTTTTCAAAGAACAACGCGAGTCGTAAACTTACACTAGCGTCGGTTTTCCAAAGTTCTGCGGCTAGACGCGGCGCGACGCCGCGACGCCGTGTAAACAAAATACGAGCGTCTGCGCGTGCGCGAATTGCCCTACGCGCACGCGTCGAAAACGTCACATCGTACCCATCTTTCACCCAGCCAGCGTGCTGATTTCATAACAAATGCTAATAATAAACAAATATATATTTAGACCCCGCCGGACGATAAATAAAGCCACTTGTAAAACTTAACTCTAGCGATATGACGCCGACACGCTAAAAAACGCGCCGTGAAACTAGTTTTATTGACTTTTCTACGCCCCCTTTAACAAAATACAACAAAAACATAGTTATTTGTATAAAAAAAAACAGTCATATATTTCAATTTGACTTTAAATTTACATGAACGTACATATTTACTTTAGTTTTCTTCAGTTTTATTCCGTGTGTTAATTCCATTTGAGGTTATGTTCATATATTCCACCTGTCAACGTCATGTGCTTAAAGAAAGTGGTAATAATTATTAATAAATAAACAATTTGATTCATTTTATAGTATTACATTTCACCAAAAGTGTTTTCGGAAGAAAAATAAAAGAAACATTGGTAAGTGAATAATTATATTTATACTTCATAATATATATTAATGTACCACGAATGTATTTGTGGTACATTAATATATATTATGTAGTATACAAATTATATTTATACTGTATAATATATATTAATGTATTACGAATGTTTTTTAATTTATTTGTTACATAAACGCCAATATTTAAATAAATTTACAATCAGTTTGTTACTATGTTATGGTGAGAATAAGTCAAACAGACTTGTGGTGTCGTATAGCAAAATATTAATTTGTACGGATCTATAGGTTCCTTTATAGGCGATGCCTGTTTAAGAAACCGATTTGTTTTGGCAAATAATACATTTATATTTGTGTCAAAGTGAAAATTTGAATAAATGTAAATGATAAACAATTTTGCTTTTAACCTTATTTTTTTTCCTCCTACCGGTTTCAAAGCTAAACAAATTTCTTTCTTAAGATTTGCTTAAGTAATGAATTCTTTACTATTTTATTTTGTCAGTATGCTGCCCGAAACGAATAAATCAAGTATTTTTCTTGACTGGATAGTAATGTAAGATGGATACGTTTGAAACTAGACAGATGTGGACTAAAAGAAATATTATATTTTATATTTGAAGCACTAACTTTGTGGCTATTCATTTTGATAAAATAAATAAAACAACTTTGTTTTTAACCACAATTTTTTTTCCACCGACCGGTTTCAAAGCAAACAAGCTTCTTCGTCAAGGTTTACGTAACTAATTACGTAAACCTTGACGAAGAAGCTTGTTTGCTTTGGAACCGGTCGGTAGGAAAAAAATAAAATTAGTGGTTAATAAGGCGAAACAATTGTCACGAAGTTTTTATTTTTATATGTTTATATTTGTAAAAATAAAATAAAGTGTTCAGTAGACTCAAATCAGTGTATGATTTCTAATTATAAGTTTAAATAAATTTGAGTATCCCATTTAAGACGACCATTTATTTTGATATAGAGCCAATGTTAAATATTTCTAGTCTACAAAAACGTAGAATTAATATTGATTCCATTTATAAGTTAGGCATGCGAAATGGTATAATCGATGTTCCATCATTACTGGGACAAGTAAAATTCCATATTCCGACTCGTACGTTGAGAAACAATACAGTACTGTTCATCAATCAGCATAGAACAAACTATGGCCTTAATTCTTAAATAACCCGTCTTTGTCGTATTGTTGACTCAAGACAAGATCTGGACTTTTTGGTTTAAGTTTACAACGATTTAAACGAGCACCAAATAAATAGTCCAGATCTTGTCTTGATATCCCTTATGTTTGTCAGTGCTTCTTTTCTTATTTTTTTAATGTTTTAAACTATTCTTTTATTTTAATATTTAAACCCTATAAACATGGACAATGTCCGTTAATAAATAAGACCACCAGACTTATATTTAATTTCTACACAAAATCTTTTCAAAAAACCTATACTCGGTCTTCTCCATTAGTGCGATTTCATCTAATGGCCAGCAAATTAAACTATTTTTGTTGTAAATTGAATACTTCGCCTGCTTTAATTAAATAAAAAATTATGTCAAGTACAAAATAAAAAGTTACCAGCAAAAATAATGTTAAATTAGATAATCCTTAACTACTAAATTATTATTATACTGGTCAATGTACTTTTCTTTATTTGTTTATATAAATATGTGTGTGTATATTTTTATTTCTTTATTCACATATTACAACGGAGATGAAAAACATTTTAGAGAAAGTAATATAGAAGTCTAGGCATCTACAGGGCTTATGACCTGTCATTGGCTGGTTTAAGTGGCCACTTTACACACTGTATAACAAATACCATTCTGCTCATACTTGAACATGTATATTCCTTAAAAAATTTCATCTGTTAATGTTTGTGAAGTTAAAGAGCTGAAACCTTTATTTATGCGGGTGAGATTCATCTCATTGAATTATTTCACCTACATATTGGGCAACGCCTGAATTTTTTATATGTTTTTTATTTCTATACTTTTTCATGGACCAGGTGGATTTATTAAGTATATTTTTGTAGACAAAAACTGGATTTAACTCCCAGGGGAGCTGTTAATATTAACATATTAAAAAAGAGATAAGAAACATTTTAGAGAAGAAATGAATCTCATCCGCATAAATAAAGGTTTCAGCTCTTTAACTTCACAAAAACCAACAGATGAAAGAATTGAAGGAATATAGATGTTCAAATATGGGCAAAATGGTTAACGTTACACAGTGTGTAAAGTGGCCACTTAAACCATTTAATGACATGTAAACCATCATAAACCATGAAGATGCCTCGAATTCTATATTACCTTCTCTAAAATTTTCTTCATCTTCATCCAGCGAATTGAACCCAGGTCTTGTCTACAAAAATTTGGACAAACTCGAAATAATGTTTCTTTATTCAGTTATTATTTTCAAACTAAAATTGCACATTTTTGAATTACTCTTGTATATTTTCAAACATATCTTTATTTACTTTACGTGTAGAAGGCATGACCGCTGTTTGTTAATTTTTATATGTATTTTATTGCAATTCTGTATTGTAAAAGCCCTCTGGGCGTTTGATCTAAAAAAAAGTAATATTTTACGGTTTTTGATGCAGCTAGCCCTGAATTTTTTTACATGTAAAATAATTTAATGCGTATTATTTTGTATTTTTGGATAAACAAATTTTCAGAGTTTACACAATATAAATACATATGTAAAATTATAATCAGTACGCAGCATTTTAAAATATCACATTTGCTACCAAATGTCATGGACTGTCATTTAACAAACTTGCTAACTTGAAATTAAGCAAAGTCTACCTGTCACATGGACTAAAGCGTGGGATATTCTTTTTGTTTACTGCCAAACATTTGGGAAGTGAAATATTGGCGTGGCCTCAACTCTCTGACGGCAAAATGCTTTTTAAGAAAGAGGGGAATGAACTCGTGCGGTTTAGTGGATATTCGGTACGGGCCAAACCAGGTTGCATACAACCCGTTCATGACGAATCATTTATTAGAGCCGATGCAATCCATGAATTTTGTTCGATTGATCTGTAGTTTGTAGCTACAAGACGTGCTGGTGTATCAGGGGCGAATCGTCAAAATAAGCTGTCATTCACAGCTTACCGTTATATTTGACTTTCGATAATAATGTTTTATAGTAAATATGTTTGTAGGAAAATAAATTAAATAATTGTTATTTATTAAAATCACTACCGCCGTTTATATCTTCCTACAAAAAAATACCTATAAAGTGCACCCAGCGCCCAGCTGGTTCTCAGTGAACGATGAAACTAGCCGATTACTTCAGCTCATTCTTCCATACAAAAAAGTCATGTATTTTACATCGTTAATCCGAGTCAGCTTTTGTAGTACCCAAAAAAGCTTGCAGATAACAAATATTATTTGAAGATTCTCCATTTGGAAACTAGTATTTCGTACGTTAATTCCGAAGGACTATTTTTCTTTGATAGGATACCGTTGGCATATTATGTATCACATAGGACATGTGGCGTTCGCAGTGGCCGTTTTTGGCCTTATTCATTTTAATAATAAAGTAGGCTCTTTTAAACTACTCTCCAAAATTAATCTTAATGTCCTCTTTCACGTGACAAGAAATAAGTATTTATTCCATCTGCCAATCTGTAGCACTAATTATGCACAACACTCTTTCCTCTATCGTTCTTGCTCTAACTAAAATGTTTTTTTTCATCTATTGATATATTTTACATACCCATTAATTTATTTAAAAATAAATTAAGACTTATTATTTCTGGCTGCGATACGATCTCACTTACTATTTAATGATGCACACTCCTGAACACTTACTCCCACACTAATACACACAAACACACATCTACACTTACTCTCATGCAAATACACATCCTTTTGTTAACATGTAAAACAATTCAATAATATGTATGATTTTTATTTAGAAACTTTGCTGGTCTGTCTTTAAGCTGTATTTAAAAAAAAATGTTTTTAAATAATTTTCGACTGTTTGTTTCTTTAAAATAAATATAAATAAAATGAAAAATTAAAAAGGGATCGGCAAGTGCTCAGTGTAGACAGTTACTGCTGAATCGGGTTGTGGTCCTGTGGCTAGTGTCTTGGACTCACGGACCGAAGGTCCGTGGTTCGAATCTTACTCTACCCCAACTTGAGTCCCATTTTATAAAAGTGAGTTATTTACAACTCGTTGAAGATGGGCGTAAAAAAATTAAATGTCATTGTGGTATTTGTTAAAAAACTTTTGTACAAGTATTGTATTTAAATAATGTAGAATAAAGCTACGTACATCGCGTGGTTAATAATATTTTTTGTTTGAGTTGATTTTCACAGAACCATAGAAAAATAGTCATTTATAATTATGTTACTTATATATTATGTACTTATATGTAGATACAAAAAAATGATTTTTTTTTGTAGATTACCTATAAAATAAAGTGTTCAGTAGACTCAAATCAATGTTTGATTTCTAATATTATAATTTATAATAAGGAGTTCTACAAAATAACCACCAAATCAATCAATAATTATAATTATTAACCTCAAATCAGTGTTTGATTTAAAAGATTAACTCTAATGTGATTGTTGAAGCCCTCTGGTAAAGGGTTGAGTCGTGACTATGATCTTCGAAACTGGATTCTCCTCACGCGAATGCATTCACAAACAAAGAAATATATATTATATAAGAGAGAATGATGCACAGGTGTGCGAGAGAAGAGTGTTTTCGGACGACATTCACATATGTGTACACGGTACATACATACATATGCATACACGGTGTGGCAAAACTTAGACGAAATTATTCTTCCTTCTTGTCCGTTTGTTAGATGGATCATGTAGTGGTCATAACATCTTTTTAAGCCTCTCTGTCTACGGTCAACTCCCGTATGTACTCCCAACTCATAATTCAGGTTCGCACCTCGTTGTTTAGATGTGAACTGTGGACAATATATTATATGTAATTTATTATAATATTTGTTACAATACTCTAGATAATTATTTTGTACTATTTTTATAATCCACATACAAAATATTGAATCAACAATGTTTGATTATGTTCAAATGCTTGCAGACTGGCTGGATTTCCTCCCTAGGGAGTTGTTCATATTTAAATTTATTTAAAGAGAGAGGGAAAACATTATTGAGAAGGGAATCCTAGCGAGGAAATCTAGCCAGTCTGCAAGCATTTGGACACACTCAAACATTGTTGAATTACTACCTGGTAAAAGAAGAAGTATGAAAATTGGAAAATTGTTTTCAGGCAATTCCTAGTAGGTGATTTGGTTCAGCCGGATGAATCTAACCACGTAATAAAGGTTTCAGCTCTTTTTTTTAATTTTTTATTATTTTACATATTTATTACAGCAATATACAAGTAATTATTTATACAACAAATTAATTCAGTAGTAAAAGTAAACATACATATTTTTTTATTTTTGCTGTTGGTTCATCTAAACTGCCTAACTAGGGATAGCTTCCCCGTTCTAAGGCAGTAAATTATGTATTTTATAATGATATTTAAAAGTATTTACAGTTTTATCATAATGTGTGCTTTTTCAGTCTTAAAGGTAAACAATGAATATCTAAAGAAAACATAAATAATTCCAAAATCTCCATATCCTAAGTCCCAAGTCATTACTAGTAAAACAAGCAACCAGCTTTCGTCCTTCTACATCGGACAACAAATTCTCTGACTCCCTCCGACCAATATGGATTAAGAATGCAGTCAACACCTTTCTCAGCCTGGCAATCCCACCACATTTCCACAAAACTGGGATAAGGTTATATACCCTCGGGCCTATATAATATTGCTGCCTTTGAGCCAAAAAAGTATTGACTCCTCTCTGTAGAATCAGATCCTTATTGGAGTGTCTAGTATTATGAACATGACAAACCCTTTTACTTCACAAAAGTCAACAGATGGAAGAGTCGAGAAAATGTGGATGTTTAAACATGGGCAGAATGATGAATGTTTCACAGTGTGTAAAGTGGCCACTTAAACCAGCCAATGACAGGTCATAAGCCCTGTTAATGCCAAGACTTTCATATTCCCTTCTCAAAAATGTTTTCCCTCTCTGTTGAAATAAATTGAAATATTGAATCAGTTCAACATCGATTTTCAGGAAAGTTAGGCATATCTTTATTAGTAGCAAATATTTGAAAAATGCGATAGAAACTATTTTATTTTTTATTTCCTTAAAATAAACGGCACTTTTTGCCTTTTACATATTAGTTGCAAATACAATAATATACATACAGGTAAGTGTATAACATTATAAATAAACGATAGCATTTTAAATAACTTAAAACTTACAGTTATTTACAGATTGGGAAGTCTATAAAAATAACCAGTCATAAGAATATTGATAAAAAAAAATGGTAATAGAAATACTTTGAACCCGTTAAAACCAAGAAAAAAAAATATTATTAAATAAATTAAAACAATTTTTAACAACTCTTAGAGTGGATTTTTTAAAATATATTTTTTTTATACTACTGCTTAGGTAAATAGTACATATTTGAATAAATATACATAAATATGAATGAACGTATATATAAAAATGTTGAATAAAAAAATAAGAGAAATAATATGTACCAATTAATAATATCAAAGAGAAAAAAAACATTATTAAAGAAATTTAAACTAAATTTGGAGAAATAAAACTTATACTTTGTTTTTTGATACACTCACTTTATTTTTACCAACTAGTTTCGCATTTTTCGAAATTATATAAAAAATACTAAAGATATAACAAATAAATTAGATAAATCAGGGGTGTATAAATTGACTTGCCATGATTGCAGATCCTTTTATATAGGAAAAACATCGCGTTCATTTAATATAAATATCAAGGAGCATATGAGATGTCTCAATAACAATAATTTTTCTGAATTTGCTGACCATATTATGACAAATAATCTTTCTTTTAATTTTGAAAATGGAATTGAAATATTGCATTTGAATAATAAAAATAAACTAATTAATCTTTTTGAAATTTTATAAATAAAAAAAGCGGTAAAACAGAACTTAGACATAATTAATGATTAATTAAACTTAAGTCATAGTCCCATTTTTAATATTTTTCCTATAAAATCGAACTCTACTCTGAACGCAATTACCCCCTTCCCTTCCCTTCCCCCGTCTTAAACACAATTACCCCCTCCCTCATCCTTATCAAGACCCACTACTTTGTCCACTGTTTCTTTTATGTATGTTTAGTTATAAAAATACCCTGAAAAAGGTAACGGTTGGTTACCGAAACTAGTGTATCAAAAAACAAAGTGTAAGTTTTATTTCTCCAAATTTAATTTAAAATGATACACAAAGTTATTGCAGAAAATATTAAAAATATAAATTTAAACTATTTGAACAAAACATTAAAAAAAAAAACATTATCTAGAATTATAAGTACTAAATTTGGATTAAGGTAGTTATTTTTAAGAATCAGCGTGAATGGTATCAAGTGTAGAAAAGAGAAATTGCAGACCAATATAACCATGATACAGGTTGTAAAATTAACACAACAATTATTTTTTCAAATATGTTTTATAAATAAACACCATTGTGTGCCACCGAATTATATTTAAAAAAAAACAGGTGATCAGGATTTAATTTAAAATTTTTAATTTTTCTGACTTTAGTTCCAACTCAGTACTTCGCATAACTTGATGCGGAAAGTAGTAAGACATTTTATTAAAATTGAAATGAGTTAATTTAGTGATGTGACACCGTGTATTTTAATTCTAATCCAATCCACACACAGATAGACCGTGAATTATTAACACGAAGTAAAAAGTAGAAAAACTGGTGAAAGTTAGCAAAAAACGTGTACCAATAAATTGGGTTATTTTTTTGTTGATTCCAACGCAATTTTTTGTTTTGATGCCCACTTGACTTTTTAAAGTTATATTTAATTACCCAATAAATCTTTAGACGGAAGTTCTACGATTTTATAGGTTAAGTTTACAGTCGGTACTAAAAAAATCTGATTTTGAGTCAAATATAAAATTTAAACGCGCTTCATGATGGTGAAATATAAATAAAAATTATTTTGTTATTTTTTTTCATAAAAATAGTTCCAAAGACCCTCGGTTTTTAACGGTTTTCGGGTATGTGGAGAAGTGCTTAAACTGCATTTTTTTTGTTGTCACCGACAATTTCAGAGGAAACACGGTTTTACTTTTCAAGGCAGGCGCCGTGGCGTAGTTAATTAGACGGCTAACTGTGAAACTAGTAAGTTCGATTCCCGCCATTTGCAAGAAAAAAATCCAAAAAAGATTTTTTCTCAATTTGTCCGGGTGTTGTGGTGTATTTTTCATTACCTCCTTCCATATCCCCTCTATCCCACCTGCTGACAAGCCTCAAAATAGAGGCTTAGCGGGTTATTCCTTTAAAAAAAAAAATCATACAAACGTAGTCCCTTATTTAATCCATGGATTATGGCACTAAGAGAATGTTTTTTTTCTTCAAATTATTGATATATTGTCGCTTTAGTTCGTTTTTGTCCAACGTACCATTTTTAACGAAATTGAGTTAAGTGCATAGGAGTTCTGAGAAAGCCTTTATTTATAAAATTCAAATGAAAAAAAATTGTTGAAGGGGTTTTTTTTAACGAATTTGGTCTTAAGTAATAGTATCATTATTTATGCCTATTTCGTAAAAAGAACTTTGAAGCTCTATTACTGCAGATTTTTGTTCAGAACTGTAGGACGAACTGAAGCGACAATATTCAATTGACGTGTAGCTATCGTTTTATTTTTATTCGCAAATTGTTTCTTATGGGAGCTAGAATCATCTAAAACCCCAAAAAAGTACCTAGTTTTATCTGCCGACTTCGGACGTACGCGTACGGCTTACTAATATAATTAATTAGAAAAACGGGGAATACTCGTATACCGAGACAAGAAATTTTATTCTGATACTCTTTCTAAATTTTTTTTATGAAAATCGTTTCAGTTTTGAGATGCAGAAAACGGGACAGTGAATCGTCGATTTTGTCAATTTCAGTAACGAATAATCAGTCAGTCGTGCGATTGTTTTTTTTCACTATATCGGAGAGATATCGCGAGAGAATGACAGAAAGACATTAGTGTATGCAGATAATTGGTAGAATTCCATATTTAAATTTGGTAAGGTATCCAAAAAAAACATTTTTTTGGATGTAATTCTATTTTTATTTATTTAAAATTTATGTGACGCGTTTTGTCTTGTAAAGACATTATCAGACTAACTTAAATATTTAAATAGTTTCCTTATATACAAACAATAATAGCTGTTTAATGATATACATAGGTGCATAATAGTGGCAATATTTTATGGGGTATTTAACGAGTATTGAGGATTTTTATATGGACCAAGAAAATTAACGCTATAAAAAAATCACATGTACAGGATGACTGGAACTGAACCCGCCATAGCCAATTAACACATAGAGTAGGTCATTTGCTAATTATTGGACTTTACTTTCCCTAGCTAAAGTTTTATAGTTTAAGAGATATGTTAATTTTTACACTTTATTGAGATTTTTAAAAAATTTGCCCTTTGAGCATTCAAAACTTTAAGTTTTTAAATTATTTTAGTATTTTAAATTTATGTGTTGGTAGTCAGAACATTTGCGATTAAAACACGTCTGAACTTCCCTCAAACTAGGGTTAAAAAAATATGTATTACGCATAAAAAAAATTACAATAAAATTCAACCCGAAATAAAAAAAACACCACGGGGTTTCAATAATTTATTTTACTCTAAGTTAGTTCTCTAGTTTGTCGGGCTTTTTTTTAAAGCGTAATATATTATTTTTAGCTCTAGTTTGATAATAGTCACATATATAAAAAAAATGAAAGTAGAATGAAATCCAATAAAAGTGGTTTATTTTGGATACCTAACCAAAAATCAAAAAAATATTCGCCTACGCTTATTTTACTAATCACTTTATCTTCCATGTAACAAAATGATCTAGATTATCTGCTCATTGCTACTTTACCACCATATGCATCACTGTATGCGGATAGTGATGATGAATTTAAAGTGGAAGCAACAGATTGAAAATATTACTAATAAATTTAAAAGACTAACGTTTATATTCAAAACAATTCGAAATATAATTAATATACAGGAACTTTTAAAGATTTATTTTGCACTGTGCCAATCAATTTTGCAGTACGGTATAATCGGTTGGGGTGGTGCGAGTGATACAGTTTTAAATAGTGTATTTGTTGCAAAAAAATCCACAATTAAAATCCCGATACAGACATCTACTGAAGAAATATTTCACAAATCACAACTTATGACACCAAAACAATTATACGCTAAAACAATATTCATTTACAGATTCAAAAACAACTCTTACTCAAATGAAAGACATAACCCCTACAAATATTATAATCACTAGATCCTCAACACAGACAACTTAAACCATTACAAAGACAAGGGATTTTGAGTATTATTTAAATAAAATCTATAACCTACTTCCACTATCTATTAAAACAATTAGTAACGAGAAAATGTTTAAAAAGGCTATAAAAATGGATAGTGGAGCTAGGTAGAAGTAAAATTAATTGTCTCATTCGCCCAAACCAATATTGAATCAACTGCTCCACAAGTGTATAGCTTATGTTAGGTTTTTGTTATTTTCATTGTGCGTTTTATTGATTTATTTATATATCAACGGCTTAAAGAACTTTTTACAATAAAAAGTTTTACAGAAATAATCACAGTAGTGAACAATTCATTATGAAATATACAATATGGAATATAACTATATAATTCAAATAAATAATTAAAACTAAACAAATTAGTAATTTTTTTTTTAAACTGCAAAAAAATAAAAAAGAAGCATACAAATATAATATGACAAATAAAAGATAACAAATTGAAGTGAGAAAACCTTATGTTCTAAATATAAATATATCAAATTAAAATTGAGAATAATTTAACATAAACATAAAGTGACTAGTATTTAGCTAGGTTATAATGAAAAAGAAAAATAATGCTACAATAAGATTTTATAAATAATACGTTTTTTGCATCAATGTGAAAGCTTAAATAATCTTAATAAAATAATGATAAGTTTTGTAATATAAATAATATTAATGTACATATATACCTAGTTTTTAAAACAGTCTGAATATTTTGTCAATTATCTCTGTTTATTAAGTAAGCCTTCATTGTTTATTCTCAAATGTAAAAACACTTCAAAAAAGTATATTGTTAAGTGTCCTCGGCACGGGTACCCAGTGAGGTCACATTATTTGTATTATTGTTTATAGTCTGTAAGACTAAAATATGAATAAATAAAAAAATAAAAATAAGATGCGTTGCGTCTCAAGTTCCAGTTATATTTTGTTCAATAATGCCCTTATAAAGTGGACCGGTTGTTCCATAAAGTAAATAGTGTGTCACATTTTTTTAACGTTGTCGTTAAGCGACAAGACATAACAAATACGCAAGTGGCAAGTCTTGCCACGCTAAGAACAGTTATAGTCGGGTCTAGTACGTGAATTCAAGTCAGCCATACGAATCTTCTAGACAGGAAAAGTACGTTGCTTGTCCGTTGACCGTGACCGCTGCGTTGGCGCTGTCTAACAATCCAAGTGACATTTCGAGTGACAGGGTTGGCGCAAACGTGATAATAAAAAGGACAGTCAGGAATACAATATATTAAAGAGAGAAGTGAAAAATTACATAAAAAAATCTTCTTTATGTAATACTGATTGAAAACATCGTTTATGTCTTTTTGTAATTTATTTATGTTATCCTAAAAATATTATCAATTAAAATAAAATAAACTATTGTAAGATGTCACTCCCCATTATGTGCACAAGAATTGTTTATTTCTTTTACGTAATGGGAAACGTTAAGGTAAAGATATGTATTTGATTAATGTAAAAAATTGTATTTAGTTGTAGTATTGTATTTGTATTTGTTATTGATAAAAAAAGTGCAAATTAAGTAAGGTTTAAAGTAGGGTTGAAATCCAAAACAACCACATAATAACCAGCTTGAAAGTGTAAAAAAAGTAGGTTTTAATTAAAGCATCGAGTGATTAAAAAAAAAACATTTAAGTAATCTAGTTTTTCAAGCAAAGTGAAAGTTTAAAATTCTCAAACTACAGTATTTGCATGTGCTACGGTTTAACACTCGTGGTGCAATATTATTGACACCGCATATTCAGAGTGTATATACTCGCAGTGGCGTGCGTTCCATAAAGGCACATAAGCAGTGCCTACCGCAGTGAGTTTCATTAAAATAATAACAAAAAATAATATCAAAAATACTAGTAAGTATTTTTAAAATTTAAAAATGCGCCAGAGATAATTCGGTTAAGTAGTGTATTGTACCGATCAGCGCGTTACTATCGGCCTGGATCGGGAGAAGCACGAACTGCAAATGCCGTTTTCTTCCATTTGAACATATCGCGATGCGGGAACGAGATGTGTATGTGTATGTGTGGGTTTTATTTCAGTTGTAATTACGCGTGAATGTGTAAGCTGGTAGGCAGTGCTTTTCGAACGTTGGTAGGTACATTGTTTAAGAAAGAACAAACAAATACGTTACTGACATCTAGCGTTTTTTTCAATTATTATTTAATAAAATACAGTCATTTCGAATAAATAACCTCAAATTGGTTTCTGTTATAATTATACAATCGAGAGTATTTATGTTCCGCGGTTAATTTTTAAATTAAATAAATAAAGGTATTTTTTTGAACTTATTGATTTGCTAGCTAAATGTGTCGAATAGAGCCTAAAATAATTTAATTTCGAGTGTAGCAACCATAGCAACCGTAATAAATGAAAATTTACAAATATTTAAAATAAGCATTTCGTAGCAATACATTATATAAATTGTTTTAAAAATAAGAAATATATCATATAAATTTAGCATTTATTTTGATAATTGATGTAGCTTGGATAATTTTATTATTAACTACAGCATAGTGATTCAAACTAATGTGACGAGTGAAGGAAACTGTTTGGTAAGATTGATTACTTATACTATATAAAACGTACTTTTTTTCTACTGCCTACCCTAGTTAAAAACTTTGCGCACGCGACTGTATACTTGAATGTGTGTGAGAATGCACAGTTATAACTTTAAAAATTTAATGATAGTCAAACATTAATTGTGGCAACCCTGTCAACGGTTTTATGTGATGATGTAACAGTTAACGTTATAATAATATTCAAAATTATCGCAATTCTCCCGTTTATCACAAAAAAACTGTTGAGCGTCTTAGTGACGATAGAGTGTAGCACTTTCGGTTTTGTGGTTTGAGTAAAAAACAAACAATATTATTTGATATAATATCATATTTTGCACTTGTCCCACACCCAGAAGTACAGTGTCATAGGTCTAAATTTCGCTGTTTTGAGTTAAGAATGGAGTTTTAAATGCAATTGTGAATACGATGTGCTCCCACAAGAAATATTATATAGAGCTGTAAACAAATTGAAATTTTGTACGAAATAGTGCCTTTTTAAAATGGGAAGGAGCCAGATGGAGCGGCAATTATAAGTTTGTGTGTGTTTCAACATTTTTTTTTGTCAACGTGTCGTATTTAAAAAAATGTTAATAAAATATAATCAGTGTATACCTTTCGTAGTCGGCCTCGTCTTGTAATGGTCAGCGCGTTTGCCTACCATGCAAGAGGTCTCGGGTTCGAGACTGATCATCTTACCTTCATGTAACAAAAATGATCAAGATACGCTGCAATTGGTGTACCAATGCAATGCCCTATGCACTATTAGGTGCGGAAAGGGAATGATGATGATGATACATTTTAAGAGTTTTTTCCATATGTTTTTTTTTCAGTATAATGCATAAATATGCCAGTACTGATTTTTTTAGGCACATATTTTTTGTAAGATTTTCATAATTTAAAAAATTATTTATTTTTTATAAGGTTTCCATATTTAATAGGTCACACGCCCTGTAAATTCCTAGACTTTCATATTCCCTTCTCAAAAGTGTTTTCCCTCTGTTGTAATAAATGTATATAGGATACAGTATGAAATATGTTTGCTTATACTAGAATTAAATTGTTTTTGATACTGTTTTCACTGTTTTGCAAACGGAACATTTTGTTTGATTTACTAGATTGAACTAATCTGAAATGACAATGTTTGATTATGTCCAAATGCTTGCAGACTGGCTGGATTTCATCCCTAGGGAGTTGTTCATATTTAAATTTATTTCAACAGAGAGGGAAAAAGTTTTCGAGAAGGGAATATGGAAATCTAGGCATTTACAGGGCTTCCAGGCGTTGCCTAGTAGGTGATTTGGTTCAGCCGGATGAATCTCACCCACGTGATAAAGGTTTCAGCTCTTTTACTTCACAAAAGTCAACAGATGGAAGAGTTGAGGAAATGTGGATGTTCAAACATGAGCAGAATGGTGAATGTTACACAGTGTGTAAAGTGGCCACTTAAACCAGCCAATGACAGGTCATAAGCCCTGTAAATGCCTAGACTTCCATATTCCCTTCTCGAAAACTTTTTCCCTCTCTGTTGAAATAAATTTAAATATGAACAACTCCCTAGGGATGAAATCCAGCCAGTCTGCAAGCATTTGGACATAATAAAACATTGTTGAATTACTACCTGGTAAAAGAAGAAGTATAAAAATTGGAAAATTGTTTCCAGGCGTTGCCTAATAGGTGATTTGGTTCAGCCGGATGAATCTCACCCACGTGATAAAGGTTTCAGCTCTTTTACTTCACAAAAGTCAACAGATGGAAGAGTTGAGGAAATGTGGATGTTCAAACATGGGCAGAATGGTGAATGTTACACAGTGTGTAAAGTGGCCACTTAAACCAGCCAATGACAGGTCATAAGCCCTGTAAATGCCTAGACTTCAATATTCCCTTCTCGAAAACTTTTTCCCTCTCTGTTGAAATAAATTTAATCTGAAATGAGTTAAATCACATTTTTTTCTTTCTTAAGAGAGCATTTATGTATCTAACGATTTTTTGAGCGATCAGGAGCTTTATGCTGGAAAGATGTGGCATTTTGTCACCCACTCGACAATAGTCGATTGGGCATCTCGATTGCTTTGTCATAGTGCTATTCTTGAAAACCCTCCGACAATTTGATTACAAAGACGAATGAGAAAGTGGCAACACTAATCAATCCGTATTTATCTATGGCCTATGGCTCTCCTGCCACACGTAAACTTTTATTGTTTTTTGTCAGACATCTAACGTTGAGTATTTTGTGTATGGAATATTACGAAAAAATATAAGAAAATGTTTTCCTGAGACACTGCAACACTAATAATTATTATTTGCCTTTGACATAACACACATCTACATGTTATTAGAAATATTTCATATGCATCTAATGGATTTTCAAAACATATTGTATAATATACGAGTATATCTCAAATACGACGAGCGATAAAATAATGTCAAAATTATTTTTCTAGTGAAACTTCATTTGATAATGGATTGAAAATAAGTAGAGTTGTATTTGTTGCACATTTGTTGATACGTCATCATTATAATATTGATCAGTGTTGTAAATTTTAAGTTAAGTACAACAAAAATACACACTCATCATTCAAACATAAATGCCGAGCTTTTTACAAGAAGGAAGTTTGACTTGACATTCGATTCGGGCACTCGACATAAAGTCGATTGGTTTTTAATCGACTGCATTCGTATGGGTGGTTCAAGAATTCTGTCACTCGTCGAATTACGGAAGTCGCATAGATTCTAAAGACGAATGAGTCCAGCATAAGGTTCCAGATCTAATATTGAATGAAATCTCATACAAATATTCTCTTTGTAAATAAACCCTACTAAAACTTGGCCAAACGCGTGGATGCTTAACAATTTGGACCTGTAGTGGTATTCTGAATCTTTTCTTATGCTTCTTATTGGGCTTCATTCATTTTATCACACTGGGTTTATTTTTACGTTGCACTGTTTTATTTATTTTTTTATGATTTTAAAATCAAGTAGTTTCTAACTTCATTACTTATTTTCATCATAAATTTACGTAGGCGTTCGTTCCAGTTCTGATTGCAGTTTGTGTAATCTTAAAATGATAGCAAAATTAGACCATTAATTTGGATTGGTTTGCTCCCGAGTGATAATATTTATCTTCACCAATGTGTGTAAATAATGTTTGGTAACTTGGCTTATCTTTGTCATTCGTTAAGTAACTAATTATTATTATTATGGTTAATTTATATGGCGCCATTTTCGTAATATTATACCTCAAAGACGCTTTATAAAGTGATGTTCTAGATAAATACATTTAATTGAAGCTTTTAAATTTGTAGTTTAATTAAAACAATTTATTTTACTATCACATGCTACGGATTTATTCAAATGATTTAGAGAACAAGTACGTTTTATTTTTTTTCGAAACATCACTTTGCTCTCACAGCCTCGGACTTCTGCTGGGAGAGCATTCCATGCCATAGGGCCTGCGACCGCAAATGCGCGTTTACTGAATTTAGTGCGCTGTTTGCGTAGAGGTAAAATAACTTTTTCTCTCGCCGTAGACGTAGCTGATGTAAGCGTGAGACACCTAACAGCTAGTTGATCTGGAATGCATAGTTCCTTCAGATATTCGGGAGCAGAGTTGTGCAGTGACTTATACAAAAGCCAACAGAGTTTGTGGGACCCTGGAATATCCTTTCGCACGACTGTAGGATCCTGTGATATCGTATGCAGAAATGATTATTTTTTGTAAGATTTGCGATATTTGAGGGTTTAACCGTAAATTTTAAAAAAAATCGTTTCATAAGAATTAAGGATCGTCTTTTCAAAACACGATATTCGCCCGTCGCTGGAATTTATTTATTTTTTTAACTTAAAATATAGCAAGGCGATTACCTGAAAAAAAACTTACCAAAACACGCTAAAAACTGGCTTAAAAAATATAAAAAGTCTTGTTTCAAAACACGATATTTTGTCGTGTACCCCTAATTTCAATTTTTAATATTGAGTGCTAATGAAAAATAAAAAAAAATTATAAACTGATTATAAATTATAAATTCTTTTACCTTCAGGCTTAGTTTTAAGGTGTAATTTAAAAAAAATCAAAGATTGTTCACGTGATTTGACGCGGATCACAAAAAACACCCTCCTGAAAAATTACGTTTTTAAACGAATGTATAGTTTTAAAAAAATGATCCTCAATTTTTAAAAACCCGTTGGGGTTAAACAAACCTAGGTACTAGCTTTTACTCGCGTCTTCAAACAAGTTGAGAACTTAATATGGCTCATTTAGATTAACCTTACCCAATACTACATAGTAAATACGTTACTTAATATCTTGAATAAAAACGACTAAGAGACTTCTAAATATCACTTTTAATGTTTATATTTGACATTAAAATTAAACAACAAAAATAAATTCATGTAAAATAAACACATTAGATACAATATTTTTACAATTATCAAATTGACCCCATCTTGAATTTGAAAGAATCAAAAAGAATTTGTATTATTAAGATTATTGTTTCGCTGTTCATATTTTACTTACGTATTGTGCTTATAATATTTATTTTATTTAAAAAAAAAAAAAAAACTTATGTATCGTCGGTATACAGACAAAACCCTGAAAACGCATTATTGCCCATAGTGTGAAAAATTTATTAGGATGTTTGACTCAATAAAAGTTTTTTCTGGCCTTCGTCAATCGTATTTTAGACATGATGCATACTCATGAAACCATCTTTGTTTAGATAAAATTTAAAAAAAAAGTTAAATGGAATTATTAATGGTTTTCACGAGAATATGTTTTTTTTAAAAACATTTAGTGGAAACTTATTTGAATATGTTAAATGTCACTTCAAAACGCCTTAAATTACTCATTTTTATTGTTAACTCTCATGCGTTCATTTTAATAAGCATAATATTCATTTAGCATTGGTGTATTTTAATACACAAGGAAATAAAAGGCGTAAATTTAATATGTAAAATATAATTAAATCATTATACTTACATAGGACGGAAGCTTTTCAATAATTTACCACAAAATCTATGTCAAGAAATAAATTACGGAAAATTTGAGGATAAATTAAAGATAAGCTTCTTGACACAATTAACATTAACTGTATTTTGAAAATGGAGATGTATGTTTAATATGTGCCTGTGTTTATAAATTTATAAATTAAGTGTTTTTATTTAATATTTTTTAGTGTTATATTTTCTCAATTTTTTAAAAATTTATTTTTTATTTATTTTATTATTATTTTGTTTTGCATTTTTTGTTTCTTTTTTATGTTATTTCGTAAACTTGCCAAACACAAGAGCCAGACTCTTTTTTGGCAAGTTCAACCTTACGTGTCCCATTTTTTTTTACTGAATGTATTGTTAATTGTTTATTTATGCTAATAAAGGTTTTTATTTTAAAAAAAAAAAAATGTAAATTTTTTGTTTTTAGCGCTTTTTTTTTGGCTGTTATGTTATACATATTATATGTACCAGGGTCGTGACTATGAACGCTATCTTCATCGGTACATATCGAGACGGTATAAACTAAAATCGATATTTATGTACGAAAATGTGTATATTTGTATGCAAATTCAAAGTATCTGCGTCGGTAACCTTTAATTGAACATGTTCAAAAAAAGATGTTATATTTCTCATACACAAAACTTAACTTTACTTCGTAGATAAAATTGAAGATAAATTTAAACTTCTCATTAGAAAACGGGCTCAGTTCTTCAATATACGCTATGGAAATGTTAGCTTATTAACTATAAAATTATTACAAAAATATAAATGTAAAAAATCATAAAACTTATTTTAGTCAAAAAATCACAAAATCACAAAATCAGTCCGATCTGAATGTAATCCGAAACATCACGACCGTAAAACCAAAAAAAAAAAGATTTTTATAAAAATGAACTACTTTAAACTACGTCACAAGTTCTTACGAATCGTTGTTATTGATTTGCGGTTTACGGGAAGCCAACTCGTCAATCAGAACTCAACAAGGAGAACTTGTGACGTCACAGGCGGAGTAATTTAAAAATTCCAAAGCTTTGAAAAATCATAGCGATGATAATAAGATACATGAAAATAAAATGTTTTTTTTTGCTTAGTTTGATAGACCATTAATAAATAAAAAAACACTGAACTTCCGTATTGCTTATCTGACTTTTTTACCCACATATTTCCTTATAGTGAGTCATGTGTCAAATGAATTGTTTTTACAAGTAAGATTTATTAGGTGACAGCATAGAGAAACTCTTTACCATATGGTTTTTAAGTATCAAATTATCTATATGTGTCCTTATTATGTTTTGTACACCGCCAAAACAATTCATTATGTTTTAAACATTGGTAAAGTTTAACACGTCTTATATTTAAATGTTTTTTATGCAACTTTTTTACTATGACAGTTTTAGATAAGAATTACTTGTGCTAACAAATTGGTTTTAATGTTAATATTAATGATTTTTATTTCCGTAAAAATGTTGAATTGTACAGAGCCTATTTATTTGTTTATTTCAATAAAACACCAGCCATTATAAAAAAATACAGTATTTACAAATAAAACAAAATAACTGGCCAGTAATTCCTGTTTTTTATAAAAAAAAACATACTTGTGCAGGACCACTCCAAAAAAGTTGCAATGAAAAAAATTAGTAATAATGAATTGTGGAGAGATTCATCTGATCGAATTATTTCACATACTAGGCACATAAAAACCATTTTATAGTTTTTAAACTTCTTCTTGGTCCGGTTGGGTTCATTACAATATTTTGTGTTTTTCCAAATGTTTGTAGACAAAAGACTGGATTTCACCCCTCAGGGAGTCATTAAGATTAACAAAATACGGCGTTGCCTAGTGTGTGAAATAAGTCAATAAGACGAATCTCTTCACAACAAAAAAGGTTTCAGCTCTTTAACTGAACTAAAATCAACAAATGGAAGAATTGAAGAAATATGGATGTTCAAACATAGATAAAATGGTAAATGTTACACATCGTGTAAAGCGGCCATAAACTCTGTACATACCTAGACTTCCATATTCCCTTCTCTAAAGTGTTCTCCATCTCTGTTGTAGTTTGTTAGTAGTAGTTGTAGGGAAGTTAACATTTATCTTAAATTTTATCTACAAAGTAAAATATTTTTTTTTCTTTTAAACATGTTCAATTATAGGTTACCGACAAAGATACATTAAATGTTCATGCAAACATACTAATTTTCGTACACAAATATTTAAAAAAAAAAATGGATAAACTCAAAATATTGCTTATAAATCCATCTGGTCCACGAAGAAGTATAGAAATTGAAAAAAAAAATATTTTTCATGCGGTGCCCAGTATGTAGGTGAAATAATTCAATTAGATGAACCTCACCCGCGTAAATAAAGGTTTCGGCTCTTTAACTTCACAAACATCAACAGATGAAAAAATTCAAGGACTAAAGAACTTCAAATATGGGTAGAATGGTAAATGTTACACTGTGTGTAAAGTGGCCATTTAAACCAGCCAATGACAGGTCATAAGCCCTGTAGATGCCTAGACTTATATATTACCTTCTCTAAAATGTTCTTCATCACTGTTGAAATATCTTAATACCTCACTTATTTGAAAATAATGTTGTTCATTGTTATTATATTTTTTTTATGTAAAAAATATTTTTTTTAATTTTCGCGATAAAAAGTAAGTATCTTATTTTACTTCTCATCTCTTCGGCTATCTCTATGCAACACAAAAGAACAAACAAACAAACGCATTTTCGCATTTAAAATATTAAAACGAATATTATAAATATCTTCAAAACACAAATAAAAATACTATTTTTTTTATCATTAAGTAACCACGTGACCTCACTCTTAAGTATTGGTTTTCCCCACAATTATTATCACTACACGCCAAGTGCGATGCGTTTAATTATTACTTAAGTACATAGATTTGTATACATGTATACCTGTATAAATAATGACCTTTAGGCTACATTATCTTCACATTCGGAAATAAGAAAATATAATGTATATTGCTCAGAAAAAAAATTCTCAAATTAAGTTCTCCAAAACGAAATCCATTTACAGGAGAGGCGTACAAGTTTGGATTTTGTCTAAGCGAAGAGACTATTGCAGAAGACATCTTCTGCTTCTTTTTCAACCTTATTTGGATATTTTGATTTATTTATGCTTTTTTATTTATTTTCTTTTATTCAGGAAACATTCAGTACAGTTACAAAGTTTAATATTTTACACAATTAGCCTTAATTCTAATGGACCAGTGAAGTTTCCATATTAAAAAGCAATTATATGTAAGGTTAATTATGAAAGCATAAAAAAGAGAAGGAAAAAGAAAACATAAATGAAAGCTGTTTAAAAATTAAAATTTAAGTGAAAAAAAGATATTTTAAGGTTTGTAGTTTGTAGTGAGTATTTACAAATGGAAATAATATTAAAAATGAAGAAAATTTGTAGGAGTAATTAAAAATTAAGAATGGAAATAAAGAATGAAAAACATGCTCAGATATAAAACAGTAATAACATTTTTTTTAAAAAGGAAAAAAAAAAAAAAAAAATATGGAAAAAAAAGGAAACAATGAAAAAAAAAAAAAACTTTATTTAGTTAGTTAACCAGCCAATGACAGAAAATAACCCCTGTAAATGCCTAGACTTCCATATTCTCTTCTCAAAAATGTTTTCCTTTTCTGCTGCAATAAATTTAAATTTGAATTTATCGTTTCTCCCGATTAAAATGTTATTTATTTGGCTCGTTATAAATAATTAATCTATATTTCGATCCTGCACATCGGCAACTTAATTATTTTCTTTTTGATGCTGCATGTCTATTTTTGCACTTTATTATTTTAGTTTTGCTTCGAACTTGTGTGTCAGCATTTAAGATTCCTAGTGTAAAAGTAGGACAATCGCCATTATTTTTAAACTGGGTTTTATGATTAGTTATGATAGTATGAACGACTTTCTTCACAAAAAACTAAAGATACATATCAAAAATGGCCATTTGGAGTAGAAATTTAAGTAGTAAATGTTCTTAATATTGAAAACGGTAATTTACTCAATGGCCTTGCATCGAAAGTGGACATTTCGTACATTATGGACCGTAAAGTGACATTTTGGTCGTTATTTTGTCGTCTTTTACCGCCAAGTGAGTGTCTTTACCGTATTTAGAGTAAAAAGTGAGTTAAAAAATTACAACAGCGATGAAAAACACTTTTGAGAAGTTATATGGAAGTCTAGGCATTTACAAGATTTAAGAGTGTGTGTTACACACTTTTAAATCTTGTAAACATTTCCTGAAGAGACACATCACTAATGACGAGGTTCTCAGCAGAATCGTAGAAGGGAGCCGCCTAATCAAAACTATCTCACAGAAGCGAGCCCAATAGATCAGCCACATTATACGCCATGAGAGTCTCCTGCATGGTATAATAGAGGGAATGGCTGAAGGGAGAAATTACAGAGGGCGCCCCCGACGGGAGTATTTGGAGCAAGTGTGCGAGGATTTAAACTGAGCCTCTTATACCGAGTTGAAGAGGGCTGCAGAGAATAGAGACCAATGGAGGACGAGATGCAGGACTTTGCTGCAAACCAATCCCCAAGATTGAAGTTGCAAAGAAAAAAAGTTAACTCTTGTGTGGATGTGATGCCACACTAGTCGCAGTACGATACAAGACCTGATATATCTACCTTTTAAAAAAAAAAAATATGAAGTTTTATTTTTTATTATCTTCAAATGAACATTTTCACACCGGATTTAGAATGTTGAAATTGTATAATTATTCTGGATTCTAATACAAAAAATATTTAACCTTGCTACCCGAAGAATGATGTCCGCAAATACAACGATACATCCGTTTTAGAGAGAACACGAAGACATAACACATACCAAGGAAGACAGAGATGCTGTTCTGAAGCCACCTTGTTCTTGTGTGAAACAAATCCAGTCGGTTGTTGACAGTGATAGGGGCCGCACGCGTGAATTATGAGCGGCAAATTAGTTTTTTTTGTTGCTATAATAGGGCTTAATTACATGTTTATTTTTATAAATTATGGAAACAGAATTAATAAACTGTATGTCTCCATGTTTTTTTTTCAAATAGCTGAGCTTTAGAGTATTCCGTCTTTTGCTTGTGGTAACACGATGTTACATCATTGCGTGTAAAGGGATTATTTACCACAGTCTTTTGAGAGTTAATACGCTGTAAAAGTTTAAATAAATATGTATTTCTATACACTGAATATAATCCCCCTTTATCATTGTTTTATAAATCCTGACTAAAGTAAACATTCTTTTAAAAAACGAACACTTGCAGTTTTACAGGGTTTAAAAAACTGACGTTTTTAAATTGTGTTTTTTTATTTTAATAATATCTACACATCTTAGATATTTAAGTTGAACAAAATGAATCTCTTCCCATTTATTTTATGATGACATGA
The DNA here is from genome assembly GCF_059751315.1 of Micrasema longulum. Lineage (NCBI taxonomy): Eukaryota > Metazoa > Arthropoda > Insecta > Trichoptera > Brachycentridae > Micrasema > Micrasema longulum. Next base: position 145,305 of record NW_028278730.1, on the reverse strand, counting down.
AGATACAAAATATTGGTTTCTCATTTGTCCAAAACAGAAAATCATCCATACTGAAAAAGAGTTAAAATGGCTATTTTTCCTATTTTGATACTAAGGTCCGCATTTTTAGGTTTTAAATATGTCTGATTTTCTAAATGTATTCCATCACATACGAGTAGTTTCAAGGATGTTAAAACATTCTTAATCATTTTGTTCATTTATATGCGTACTACGTAATTCTTCTCATATAGCTGGTTTGTGTGCCGTTCATATAATTTGTATGTAAAGTTGCGTAGGTGTAAGATACGAGTAAAAAGGTGGGTCAAAATACCATATATTTAGGTAATACATAAATGTTTTTATTATCTTATTGATGTCATCTTATGTAGAAAATGCGCAGTAATGTGTGCAAAAATACAGTGTACTAGTATTACTGAAGGTATAATTTTACGTAGAAATAATTTATTTTTAATATATTATCTTCAAATCATTTCAACCAATTTTAGTTCAACACTTAGACTTTATATGAGAATCGTGCCCCCAAAGTTTAGTCTCAATTTGAAATGGAGTAATCTGCCGGTCGAAGAGTAATTATAATATTAGTTACCTGTATAAAATTTTTTAGTATATACATTAATGGAAATACCATAGAATTAAGAATAGTCCAGAAGGAGCGTAGAATCATATTTGAATACATCGGACTGTGTCCAATAATTTCCCCACTTCGCCTTACTTTCGCCGCGTGCATTCGTAAAGTCGCCGGGTAATGTTGCTTGATGGGAAAAAAAATCATAACACAAATGTAAGGTAAAAAAAAAGTAATCTGTTAATTTTTCTAAAATTTTATTGTGCACGCGGAAACATTGATTGACACAACAGAGTAGATAAGTAAAGGGTCATTTAATAAGAGTAATTGAATTAATGAACTTTGAACTTAAAATATAAAACAAATTTTATTTGACCTAAAACGGATATTTTTATATAATTTTTAATAATATTTGTACCTAATAAAATAAATAAACACTCATGAAATTTCCATTTTGTTTCTTCGACAATCTGACAGATAGAAAATTAATTCAAGTTTTAAGTAATGCATTTGTTACATACACATTATTTTGCTAATTATACATGAAATGTGATTGCATCCTGTTTCTTTAAGATCCTAGCAGTATTTCTACACTTTAAAAGAACACAACACGGCATAGTTGAATGTAAATCAGGAGTTGCGTACTGAGCGACGTCTACAAAGAAACTAATGGGTCAAAACGTAAACCTACTCATTTATGAGTAGTCGAGTCGCCTTCTGTTTGATGCGCGTATGCGGTTTCTGGACTATTCTTAATTCTATGAGAAATACCTTTAAAATTTTTTGGTGTAATCTTATTTATGTTTTTTTAAAAGTATAATTGCGCAATTTTTAAAACACATTCGCTTTAAATGGCAAAATCGTATGATTTCCTCGTTTTCGTGCGTTTTACCGGACTACGACCTTAACACCGTGAGGCCAAGAGTTGGTACACAAAATAATGGAAAATGGAAGCTTACATATTGGTAATGAATACCAAAATAAAAATGATGTAAACAAACATTTTAGTCAAGATCTGGACTACACGATCGATCCATACTGCGAGTAATATTATAAATGCGAAAGTGTTTTTGTTCATTGATTGATTGATTTGGTGTTTATTTTGTAGAACTCCATATTTAAACTTATAGTTAGAAATCAAACACTGATTTGAGTCTACTGAAAACTTTATTTTATTTTTACAAATATAAACATATAAAAATAAAAAATTCGTGACAATTGTTTCGCCTTATTAGGGCATTTTCAAACGAATGTGAAGATTATTTGGATTGAATGTCCTTATATAGTTATATAATTCAAGGTACTTAAGTAGAAAATAAAAATAATCTTATGCACTATAGCAAGTACATTAATCATAATTGAGGGAAAAACCGATGGTTAAGGGTGAGGCTAAGTGTTGAATAGGTAATGGGGAATTTAGGTATTTGTATTTGAATTTCGGGGAAAATATAACAAAGTAAACATTTATTGACATACAAGTAATTGTGAGATAATTAATGAAGCCTTATAGTTTTGTGAATTTAGATAATTGTTGTCGAAAAAATATCAATAGTTTTTATATTACAATTTTTATGTAACAATTTTTATATGTTTATATTTGTAAAAATAAAATAAAGTTTTCAGTAGACTCAAATCAGTGTTTGATTTCTAACTATAAGTGTTTTTGTTCGTTTGTTTGAGTTTCCTTCACGTCACAATGGATCGCCCGTTTGGGCCTTTTTAAATCTTTTTTGCATAGAGATAGCTGGAGAGATGACAAGTAAAATAGGATACTTATTTTTATCCCGAATAAAAAAAAATACAATAAAAAAATATATACATCAAAAATGAGCCAAATTATTTGAAAATGAGTAGACAGTAAGGCATGATGTCACAAATTTGAATTTTAAAATTAATTCAACAATGTTTAAGTATGTCCAAATGCTTGCAGACTGGCTGGATTTTCTCCTTAGGTAGTTGTTCGTATTTAAATTTATTTCAACAGAGAGGGAAAACGTTTTTGAGAAGGGAATATGGAAGTCTAGGCATTTACAGGGCTTATAACATGTGATTGGCTGGTTTAAGTGGCCACTTTACACACTGTGTAACATTCACCATCCTGCCCATGTTTGAACACCCACATTTCCTCAACTCTTCCATCTGTTGACTTTGGTTCAACTGGATGAATCTCACCCACGTGATAAAGGTTTCAGCTTTTTTACTTCACAAAAGTCAACAGATGGAAGAGTTGAGGAAATGTGGATGTTCAAACATGGGCAGAAAGATGAATGTTACACAGTGTGTAAAGTGGCCACTTAAACCAGCCAATGACAGGTCATAAGCCCTGTAAATGCCTAGACTTCCATATTCCCTTCTCAAAAACGTTTTCCCTCTCTGTTGAAATAAATTAAAATTGAAATTAATTCTTTACATTGTCTATAATTTGCTTATTTTATCTGTGGTTTAGTTTGGTTTATTTTCGTTTTGGTTTTCTAAATAATGGGTTTGTGAACAAACTCTTATTAAGACAAATTTATAAAGAAGAAAAAATAAAAGAATTTGAGATGAATAAGTCACTAAGATACCAACATAATATTAAAATTCACAAATTCCATATAAGTCATGGTCAAAATAGCTTTGTCTGCAAAGGTGTAAAAAATTATAATAATCTTTCCAATGAACTGAAAAGCATTAAAAATAATATATCAATAAATAAATTCAAAGTTAATCTAAAGAAATTTTTTGAACACGAGTAAAAAATAACTTAAAATTTTTATTAGTATGAATGTAATATTGTTTTATGTTTTTTCTTTATACATCCGATGTTTTTATTTTTCTTTCTCATGTACTCGTATTAAAAATAATATAAAATCTTATAAATAAACAACTACAACAGTGTAAGTCACTCTCCAAGCACAAGAGTTAGTCTCTTTTTTTGGAGAGTTACAGTGATAACATTTACTAGATGTGTAAAAGTAGATATGTTTAGAATTTTACAAAAACATGTACTTTTTATGAAATTTATCAATATAAAAAAAAACGATTCTACGTAACCGTAGACAAACGGATCATAATATTGATTTCATAGCGATAGTTGGAAGACCAAGCTACTTTTAATGCCGATAAAATATATCATTTCATCGGGAAAATTCTTCTCGATAAACAAAAACTCTTAATGATAAATGACACAAATAATTAATAATTAAATAAATAATTTCTCTCTTGTACCACGTGAACAAAGCCGCGGGTAAAAGCTTGTAGTATATATGTCTCGCAGTGGTCTCCTGCAATGGTCTCGTTCCTTGGACAAATTCCAAACTTGTACTCTTCTTTCGATATTATGTTATGTTCAAACAGAACATTGAACAATCTTGGAGCCACCAAATATTACTCAAAGCGAAAGTCGTACGCGTTTTGGATATGAAATAATTCAAATTACACGAAAACCTTAAACAAGCATTCTGTTGGGTGCTCTTGTGACGGCAAGACCAGAAATGTCTCAAAGACCCCATTATAAATAAATGCCTAATTTCAAGTTTTTTTTAAAATTTGAAACAATGTCTCATATGTGAAAGTTAGGAGACATCGAAGCATCACTCTAAGTATTATTTTTTTTATTAATTAGGGGGTTTATGATAGACGCCGTGCAACCCCCAGCCCACTATACCATTAGTGGCTACTGACTAGAAAAAAGCAAAATACACAGTTCATTCCCTTTCCACACCTAGGGGTTTTGTTCCTACCAACTAACAAAATAAAACTTTTGTTTAAATAATTCATGTTTTAAAACGCGTTCTTTAGAAAATAAAATATAAACATTAAGATACACAAAATCAAATAACAGTGTGTATATAAATAACTTTAAATAAATGCAATTGCTCAGTGGAACAAAGTAAAAATAGGAAAGGAGGATAGTTTAAGGAAGAGAAAAGTGGTATTGCTTTAAACCTGATTTAAACAGAGATACTGCAGAAACATCTTTGATAGTGGATAAGGGATGATTCCACAGTCGAGCCGCGTGGACACTATATGAGTTAGAGGAAAAAAGGTGTTATTGTGGAGGGGTATTAAGAGGGTGCTTTGAGAATTAGAACGAAGAGGTAAACCATGAACCATATTATCATCATCATTCTCTTCCTGTACCTAACGGTGCATAGGACACTGCATTGGTACACCAATCGCTGGGTATCTTGATCATTTTTCGATACATAAAGGTAAAATGATAAGTCTTACGCTTCAATTTTTACGCTAGAATAGTTTACTGTCCCTGGACTGTAAAAAAACCCTTTTTGAAATAAATATTTCATACCAACCATGTCGAGGCCACGAGGCCGACTATATCTAGTCGGCCTCGTGGCCCCGGCCCTGCTTTTATTTTACCAAAGCAGTGGCCTACGAAATATAAGGCGTGGGTAAGGGCTTGGTGATAATAGTGATTATTATTATTTCCCATATAAATAAGTCCCTTTATATAAATCGATCCCCAGTCCCCAGCCGATCAGATAAAGCTTTTACATTTATGATTGAACAATTATGACACGCAGACATTGAAAAATCAATTTTAGTAAATAATTGATTACACTATCTAATAAATATAGACCCATTTAATGGTTGAACCTGTTACCCAATGGCTATCAGTAAACTAATGAGTTTATAAAAACATTTTGGGTATGTCTTTGTATGTCTTGTATATAAATATGTTGAGTTTTATTTTTCACTGAGTTAACAATGTGAAAAATTTATTGATTAAAACGGCAGATATTCGTTGAGCATGGAAAATAGGGCGATCTGTCATTAGTTTCATGTTTAATATAGTTTTGACAACGCCCTCGGTTGGTTGGTCTTACGAAATTAAAAAACTATTATTTGAAAAAAATTATGTTTCGTTATAAAAAAAATATATTTATATTTTTACATTATAATTTTAAATCGTTTCTATTCACTCATATCAAATACACACTTACCCTGTCCTTAAACCTACCCTCACACCCATATACAATCACACACATATTCACATACCTACCAAAACGACACTCCACTTTTTTACACACGCATCCTCACACACAAAAAAAAACTCGCACACTTGCACTTCTATAAATTATATTTAACTGAACTGGATTTTTATAATTGTATTTATGTGAAAAACTGATTTGGCTTTATTTTATGTTTTTTTTATTATGTTGTGTATATTTCTTTGTATTGCTGTTGTTTTTCTTAATAAACAAAATAAATAAATAAATCGTGATGCTGATTCATATTCTTAATATTTTTATTTTATTTTATTTATTATATTCGTCCAGAGGGCTTTTACATGATAGAAACTAAATTACAATTGAAGCGTTTTGTTTTATTCAAAGAGTCTTAATTCTTTACTCAACTAAATTCACATTATTACAGCATTTTAAAAAAGAAAACAAATTATTAAATCATATATTGTCCTGATTAACTATTAAATAATAGTTTGTCATCGGGTGCTTAGACGTTAGTTTTAATTAAGAATCAAATGAAAGAGTATAGACATAATTTTATACACATATAAAATAATTAATATATAATATTTTGTTTTTGATGCTTTGAAAAATAAAACATATAATTAAGAAGATAGAAAAGAAAAAACCCGATAAAACCAGAAAAAATGGATCAAAATATTTTTTTAAAAGTAGTAAAATGGAAAAAAATTATATTATTAAAATTGAAGAATAGCCACTTACTTGTGTGGTGGTGTGTGGTGGAATTTCCCGGATAGATCATTGAAAAGTGAAACAATATCGCCGAAAATAGCTTTATAATTGTTTTTTTCTACATTTTCATCTCGAATTACTTGAGGGATAGGCGCAGGATTTGGTTCAGACTTTGACCCTGCGGGACAGATATCTACCTGCATTTCTTCTGGGAATCTTCTATATTGATTGCAGCGATTTGTTTTGTTCATATTTGTTGATTGATTAAACCATGGAGACGAGTCTAGAGTTGGACTAAAGTAACGTAAATCTGTAGTAGATGTTGCTGCATCATTGTGAAAGTGTAATTGATAAGGCGGTAAATTCCGGATGGACTCTCCCTGAAGTTGAGCTTCCAACATTTTGATTTCCAATTGTTTTAAGGCAATCTTCTGCTGCAGATTCAGGTTAGATATTTTTGTAGAATCTTGCCACGGAGAGTTCGAATAGACATTGTTTACTGTTGTCGGGTTGAACATTTTGGCTGGCGAGACTTGTTCTGCAAGTCTAAATCTGATACTTCCATCAGGATATTCAATAGGAACTACCTGACCGTCTGAACAAGTGTAAACATTGTTCTCCCACGGATTTTGTACTACTGCTGGTATTTGTTGACAGATAAAATGATTTCTTATGCATGCTGGTTGCGCAGGTACTTGAATATATTTTAAACATAAAAATATATACATAGGTTTACACGTATAAATAGTGGGTGTAACAAAAACATGATAAAAAATAAAACAAAGTATATGGAAAAATTCAATTCATATCTACAGAAAATATTTATTTTTTGTATTGCGCACGGCATTATGATTTTGAATGCGCTAAACACGCACGACTTTTGTTTAGCGGCACCTCTCCTTTGTCGCACCCAAAGTGTTTAAGAGGAAACACGGTTTGGACTTTTCTTTTGATTTTTTTCACACATTATAGATATTTATCATCAGCGTGTCTCTATCGTTTTACTTTATTGACGAATTATTTCTTACAGGACCATCCAAAAAAATATAAAAAAACCCATTGGTTGGTTGGAAGAACTTGGCAATTGGCAATTAGCTCGCCAATTTATAATTTAAAGTATGTATGAAAAGTTAAATAAATAATATAATTACCCTATTTTATCTGCTATCTTTGGACGTACAGTATGATAAATAATTTTGGCAAACGGAAATGCTACTAACACATAACATTTTATTCTGATCTTGGTTTGCGATCTAAAAGACGTGAAACAGGGATGTGTAATGTTACCATGACAACTGCATGAAAAATATAGAATGAATAGGTATTGGGGCAAAGAAAAAAATCTTTTAGTAAGCTGCTTGTTGTACGCTGATGATGCAGTTTTTTTGACAAGCAGCAAAGAGGATTTCCAAAAAATAGTCTCTAGAATGTATGATGTTTGCCCGAAGAGCGAATTGGTGATGAACGAAAGTAAGTCAAAAGTGATGGTATTTGAAAGGGGAGATGAGGTTACTGACAAATACTGACTGCATAATAGATGTAAACAACGAATGTCTCGAACAAGAAGAAGAATTTGTGTATCTTGGAAGCTTGTTTTCAAGAGATGGAAGAGTAGAAAAAGATGTTGAAAGGATAGTTAATGAGGGGAACAAAATAAACGACGCACTAAGCACAGTAATTCCTAATATAAATATGTCAATCGAAACTAAACTGAGAGTGCACAAGGAAGTTTTAGTCCCGACACTTATTTATGGAAGTGAAACTGGCAAAGGAAGGATGAAAGCCGAGTGAACGCGGTAGAAATGCGATCTCTAAGATGAATGTGTTGGAAATCAATGTTTGACAGGGTTATAAAAAGAAATCAGGCAAGAGTGTAAATCTGAGTCAGGTATAATTGATAAGATTAAGAAAGGGTCTCTGAGATGATTTGGTCATGCAGAACGAATGGATGACGAAAAGATGGTAAAACAAGTATATCTGGCGAAAATTAACTGTAACGTGAGACTAGGACGACATGATCAGAATAACCAAAATCTTAAGTCTGGTCATGTCAAAAGCAGGCAGAACCGAAGGGCATGTATGACAAGATGTATGAATGAGGAAGAAGCTAGAAATGTATGTAAGGATAGACGTATGTGGCGGTCCATTTTCTATGCCTACCCCTGCGGGGAAATGGCGTGATGGTAGGAGTAGTAGCTGTAGTAATTAGTTGTCCCACATACGCTGGTTTAACGTGCATTTTTGTTATAAAAAAAACATTATTACATTGAAAGTTCTTTACAGATTAAAATTTTCTCATAATAAAATTAATAAAACAACTTTGTTTTCAACCACTAATTTTTATTTTCCACCGACCGGTTTTAAAGCAAACAAGCTTGTCCACGTGTCCACGTGTAGTATTTAGTGAGCATGATACAAATAAAGAAGGAATTAACTCATTAGTTACGTAAACCTTGACGAAGAAACTTGTTTGTTTTGAAACCGGTCGGTGGAAAATAAAAATTGGTGGTTAAAAACAAAGTTCTTTTATTTATTTTATTATAATGAACAACCTCAAAGTGAGAGCTTTAAATATAATCTTTATAAAATTATCTCATTTAGTTAAAAAATTAAAATGTTTTGGAAATTGCACAATCTCAAAATCTTGTTTCCTGAAAATTTTGTTCAATGTGACTCCTGCGGTTCATCCTTTGAGGTACAGACATTATTCGTCCCGACTCAACACAGGACTTTAGTCCCATGGAATTGGGACTAGCGTCTCGATAAAAGGAAATGAAATTATGTGTGGAGAAAATATTAATAAATAAATGACAAATAACAGCATTACGTGCAGGTTCGGTTTCCACACACGTGTATATAAATAATACAGATATGAATAATGTAATGTGTAATGAGTGACCTATTTACTGACGGAGAACTCCAACGTTATGGCTGATCTGCGATTCGAACTCACTCATTATTTTCCTCAAGGCAAACCACCTATTGTTAATGTTGATTCGTCACTCTATTAACTTACCAATACAAGCCGTAAACTCAGACTCATAAAGGAATACTTGTCTTTTTCTTCTTCACTTCATTCCCTTTCCGCACCTAATAGTGCATAGGGCACTGCATTGGTATACCGATCGCAGCGTATCTTGATCATTTTTATTACATGAAGGAAAGTTGATCAGCCTTTTACGCCCAGTTGCACAGAGTTTTAAACTAGGGTAGGCAGTAGAAAAAAAGTACGTTTTATTTATGTAATATATCTTACCAAACAGTTTCTTTCACTCGTCACATTAGTTTGAATCAATATGTTGTTGACTTGTAGTTATTGTTGAAATTACCTAAGCCACATCAAATATCCAAATAAATGCCATATTTATATAAATACAAGCCAAGTATTGAATACTTTAAGTGGCCGATAACTTTGTTAACAATTTTAAAAGAATGAAGTCCGTTTTTTAACTTATTTGTATGCCAAAATTACGCGCCTTTTTTTTGTTAATTATTATGCTTTTGTAACATCATCGTAAAAACTGCCAGAACGCTTTAAATCCAAAATGTATGCATTGATTAAACACACATTTCCGTCACTATCACAAGTTTCACAAAACTCCATTTCAATTTTTTCATTAACAAAATAAACATGGACTCTATTCCCGAATGTAAAAAAAAATAAATTTAAGGTTTTTTATCTGACATTTGACTGTCTTTTGTGAAATAATAATTGAAAAAAACGCTAGATGTCAGAAACGTGTTTGTTTTTTCGTTCTAAAACAATTTCTAAAATAAGCACTGCTTAAAAACTAACCCATACATGCGTAATTACAACTGAAAAATAACCCACACACACACGCATTGATCATGTATACAACACTAATACATGAAAAAAATAGGCATATTTAGTTCGTAAATATTACACAGTGTGTAAAGTGGCCACTTAAACCAGCCAGTGACAGGCCATAAGCCATGTAAATGCCTAGACTTCTATATTCCCTTCTCAAAAATGTTTTCCTTCTCTGTTGAAATAAATTTAAATAAGAATTATTATAATCATATAACCTCTTACCGCCTTTTTTTCTACCAGTTTCGAGACGTTAACGTATCTTCCTCCTATTTTTATAATTATACTACAACAGAGATTAATGACATTCTATAGAAGGAAATACAGAAGTCTAGGTATTTACAAGGCTTATGATCAGTCACTGGCTGGTTTAAGTGATCACTTTTTTTTAATTAAAAAAATAATTTTAAAAAATAATTATTTATTGAAATCTACAGTCTTATATACAATAATACGGTTATAATGAAATAAAAACTTAACACTAGACTAAAATTGATTTCAAACTTAAAATTAAGAATATGCGTAATGTGTCATAAATAAAGATATATTATACAAGAATAGAATTTGGAAAGCCATAAATGAAATGTTTGTACATATTTACCTTTGTAAATTAAAAATAATATGCAAAAATAATATTGTATTTACCCATCGCTGGGACCCACAACGATGCCTGCATGCTGTCGCTGATTTCCCCTTTGAATTTATTATTATTCAAGTCGAATACATCACTCGCATTGGCTCCAATACTATTTACTTTACGCACTGTGTAAGATTCACCATTCTACTTATGTTTGTACATCCATATTCGTTCAACTCTTCCAACGCTGATATTTCAAAATGTGTTGTTTCATAATACTTTTCTCATGAAATACATTTTGGCAATTTTTATGAAAACTCGAGAATTAATTAATTTTAGACTTTATGTAATTTAACTTTTTTGTTGCAACAACGTGAGTGCACATAGATCATGACCTTTATAATGATTGAAGAGTATTTAATTGCAATTAATGCAACGTAATTGCAATTATGAACCGTCATAATGCCATGTCATCTCACGTACTGTAAGACAATAATTATTGCTGACAGCGCTCCTCGAAGCGCGCCTTGAAATGGTTATTATCCTGCCAATAATTCTATCAAAAGATGGATCTTCGACCACTCCTTAACTCATTTACGGTGAATTCTCGGTAACGAGGTCAGTATAATCTAGCAGAAAATTATCCCACTGTTACCCTGAAAGGGTAGGCATGGGTAATGTGGCAAAATATCAAATTATATTTATTATCGTGTTACTCACCTCAGTAATCTAACAATAATCTTTTATATTATAACTGGAACTATGGAATTCTTTTGGACTCAAAATTAAATTAAAGTAGCCATTTATAATCAATAATTAACAAGGCATACAAAATGACTGGATTTATCTTGGGGCTGTGTAAATCTTTTAAAAACTTAGGTACATTTATAACGCTATACATAACATACGTACGCCATCTTGAATACTGCACTACTATTTGGTCCCTGTTTATAAATGAAATATTAATAGAAACGAGATTGTTAAAAAAAAATCCTAAAACAAGTACAATACGAAATTCATTCGCATTTTACAAATTATAAAGTTTCTTTAAAATTTTATAACCTCGATTCATTGCACACAGAAGAGATATTTTCGATCAGATCCTGCATTACAAAATTGTAAATAATGAATTTGATTCCCCAGAACTAATTCATCTACTTGCGTACCGTGTCCTTTCCAGACCATCTAGACTCTCTGATATTTTCTATATTCGTAATATTAAAACTAATCTTCGGAAACATTCTACGATCCCTCGTATATGTGAAGCATTTGAAAAGAATTTTAATAGTCTAGATATATTTAACACTCCATATAATACGGTACAAAAGAAAACTAATAGACTTGATTCAGAATAACAGAAAATAGACGTTTTGTTTTTTTTTCTTGCTCTTAATCATTAAATCAAATGCAATTTCCCACTCCTACTTTCCTTTAATCACCCTTCACCCGTCCTTATCAATTCCCTTCTTTTCCTTCCCAGTATCTCCTTGTTTTGTCCATATTTCTTTTATTTTAATATATGGTATTTTTTTGTTCATTATATAGTTCAAACTTTAAAGCGTCGTCGCTTTTTTGTAGCATAATTAAGTAAAAACATATGGGATGGCAGGCCCTACTACGTATATATTTTTTATAGTTTTTATTTATATTAATTGAACTTGTATATCTGTTTGTATTCGAAATAAATAAAATAAAATAGAAACAACTATCGTACTCAATGGAGAGATAAGTTTTAAAATTCTATTTTTAGTTTACACAGTTGTCAAGTTCATAAAACAATTCAGGTTTGATAATGTGTTTTAATTTAATTAGTCCCACAAAATTCAAAATTAAAACTAAAAAATTAATGTAGTTAAGTCCATCAGAGATTTAGGAGTTGTTTTGGACTATAAACTGACATACAACGAGCATATAGATAATACTGTAAATAAATCACTGAAATTACTTGGCTTCATTAACAGAATATCCTCTGATTTTACTAATGTCCGTTCAATCAAAACTCTTTATTGCTCAACTGTTTGCCCTCTTCTAGAATATGCCTCCGTGGTCTGGTCTCCATTCTATGTCACTCGCATAAATCACATTGAATCAGTCCAACATCGCTCGCTTCGAAAAGTAGCGTGGATGCTTGGACTAGAGAGAGGTAATTATTCTTATGCGGATATAGAGTCAATGTTAAATATTTCTAGTCTACAAAAACGTAGAACTAATATTGACTCCATAAATATGTTCGGCTTACTAAATGGTATAATCGATGTTCCATCATTACTGGGACAAGTAAAATTCAATATTCCGACTCGTAGGTTGAGAAACAATAAAGTACTGTTCATCGATCAGCATAGAACAAACTATGGCCTTAATTCTAAAATGACCCGTCTTTGTCGTATTGTTAACCCAAGACAAGATCTGGACTTTTTTGGTTTAAGGGTACAACGATTTAAACGAGCACTAAATAAATAGTCCAGATCTTGTCTCGATGTCCTTTCTGTTTGTCAATGCTTCTTTTCTTTTTTAAAAATGTTTTAAACTTTTCTTTTATTGTAATATTTAAGCCCTATAAATTGTATATATGGACAATGTCCGTTAATAAATAAATAAATAAAATTGTTCATATACCTTTATTTCACAATAAAGGATCTTAGCAATTTAATCAACTGCGGTCTAAATTGGTTTAACGTCTATTTATTTATTACTTTCAACCCCTCGTAATTGTTTTGCGTTACTTTCACCCGGGAATTACTCGGCCACATTTAAAATCTGCTTCAATTTAAAACTTTTTCTTTATTCGTTATAACTTTTACAAAATAATATGCGATTTGCGGATTAATTTCTAAAAGCAACGATCGCGCCAACCGCTACACAAAAAGGCGTACTTAACTTTACTCGATTTCCTTATTCGGGAATTTTATCTGAAAGCAGCCATCGAGTCGAACGCTTGCCCAATGTGTTCTTCATTTGCATGAATACAGCAAACAATACCATATATTAGACAAGCATCTTTTTTTCATATAGAATGAACTGAAAACGGGGAAATTCAGCCATACTGGAAATTGGATCTAAAAAATGTTTTCTTACGCGCGGTAAAAATACAGCCTTAAATTGTACGGCAAAATTTCTTGAAAACCTATGAAAAAAACAATATATTTTTTTTTTAACAAAAACGAACTACTTCGACGACGTCACTAGTGCATATAAATCAACCAATAATACGAGATTTGTGAAAGATTTCCGATTTACGATAAGTCAACGGACCAATCGGCAGAACTGTCCGAAGCGATCCGATCTTTTAGTCAACCAAAACAAGGAATGGTAAAAAAATGCTCCAAATTTACTTACTTAAAAATATGTCGGTTAATATATTTATTTTCGAATTACAGCTGTTTTTTTTGTGGTCAGATTTAACTTGTACATAAGACTTACCTTAAAATGTAAAATGATTACAATGACAGTTGTCAGAAAAACTGACGATATAACTTTGTAGTATCGTCTAAGGAGTGATTTATATTGACACATGAAAAATCATTCGTATTTGGTTAGTTAATTAATTTTTTTTTATACAATTCTTGATTTATAAATCAACATAAATATATAAAATTAGCTTTAAACCTTAAAAAAAACTTAAAAAAACTTAATTATTAAGAACGTTCTTACAAGGTTACATCATTTTGCAAAAACGTTAGAGATGTGACAAATTGATCAATGTAAATTGATCCAATAAAAAAAAATCGTTTGATAATGTTCACGAAAAAAGTATAAATGTATTAATTTTTGGTAAATAATTGTATTCAACAATAGGCTCAATAATAGGCTTGTTTTTGCGTTTTTTTTTATCAATTTTCTGAAACAGAGTTTCATGTTTGCATGAAAAAACTGATAAAATCAATTTGATCGGTACATGATCAGTGATCAGTAATTTCCTATCACTATTGATTTGAGTTTTACAGCTGTCATTCTAATCATCCTAAATTTTAAAGACTATACTAAAAATACTTCTGTTATACACATTATATAATTAAGAATGTGGAATCAGGTAATAAGTATTTTGAGTATGGAAGGGGACTGCATGAGTATTTAGGTAAGAAAACAAATGTTTCTACAAAGTTAACGGAAGTCAGAGTTCTAAGGATACATGTTTAATTATGTTTAGAAAATTCTCACAGTACCGTTTACTGGTGATTGCACAAAACCGTCTTGTCCCAAAGGACAACAAAATATTTTCAAGAGAGGAGTTAAGGCCTGGATTTTCCTTAGTTGGAGGGATTTAAGTGGGAAACTCCTTGATGATTTTCCGAATGTTTGAGTTAACTGTTAACAATATTGATGTGCCATGTATTTTGTTTTTTTATAATTTTTGTTATGTTTCGGATCCTATGTAACATTTGTGATGATATATCGGGTTGTGGTCCCGTGGCTAGTGTCTCGGACTCACAGACCAAAGGTCCGTGGTTCGAATCCCACCCTACTCCAACTTGATTCCATTTTCTAATAGTGAGTTATTTACAACTCGTTGAAAATGGCCCTCAAAATTAAATATTTGGATAAATCATAAGAACGCAAATATTTCTTTTTTTTAAAAAAAAAAATATATATCCATGTGTCTGTGTTAATTAATTACACGTCCTAAACTCAACACTGGACTTTTAAGTCCCATGGAGTTTGGACTTATGTCTCAAATAATATGTAAGAAACTACCTATAAGTAAATAAATAAATGAATTATCAGAAAGGAAAGAATTTTTCAGGCGGGAATATTTTTTTTAATTTACGTACAGATCATTTAGAACTAATAATTGGACAGTTTTAATGAACACTTAATAAACTCTGTGTCATTCCGCCTGGATTTTACAATAATATTTTGATGAAATTCCCCGTTGGGTTTTTACTGAATTTATCAAATATAATAACAATAATATATTTTTATAAAAGGGTCTAATGGTGTATTAAGGTCCGCATCGTTGTGTCTCGATTTCGATTCCTGGGAAATTGATTCGATGGATTGATTTTCAAGGTGGTTTAAAATACTAATCAGCTTAGGTTTGTATAACACTTGATCAATTTACGCTGCACTTAGTGTGTGAATCCAGTGCCCTATGCACCATTTGATGCGTATAGGGACATAATCATAATAAAAACACACTCGTAAAATATAAGAACAAATTATGGTATTTTTGTAAACGCCTATGACCCATTGCTGTAGTAATAAATTAATGACATGGGCTGCACTCATTTTACAAACGCTAGATGTCCGCAGTATTTTTTTTCCACCATGTTTTTAAATTGGTAATTAATCTTAATTAAAAAATATAAAAATATAAAAAAATATGTTTTAATTTATTAGTATTAATAAGTGAATTTGTTTATTAGTGACATCTATGTGCAAGTAGCGAAACGACTTATCTAAGTATCACACCGCAGATAAATTGAATCTATTGGTGGAAAACTACACTTTTCCTGGAAGAAGGTTTGGGTTTTCGACAATAGGGGGAAATGTAAATAATTATATTTAACTTGTATGTGAATGTATAATATCGTGAAAGATACATAATATTAGAAAATATACATAAAGTCGTGCCTTATTAAAATAATAATTAATATTTCCCAAAAATAGTAATTATAATGTGTATCGCGCACAGTTTTCTTAAACCCATGCAAACAAAAATATAGCTTCGAAATACTGTTTAAATCCTCTTTTTGCATTATTGCCTATTCTGCAAAAAAAAAATATTTTTACTCAACTAAAGTATTCTCCAGTCTTTCTTTTTCATATTTTGGACAAATAGCATACGCACGAGAAAATATTATTTTCTTTAAATTATTTCAATAGAAACAAATCAAAAAAAATATTTGGTAAATGGAATTAATGGTCTAAATCTATTGCAACAGAGAGAAAAAACATGATTGGCTGGTTTATGGCTGGCCGCTTTACACACTGTAACATTCACAATTCTGTCTATGTTTAAACATCTACATTTCCTCATTTATTAATTTTTGTGAAGTAAAATAACTGAAGTCTTTATGAATGGATATGTGTGAGATTCATCTTACTTCAATTCAATTATTTCACCTACTAAGTAACGCAACGCCTGAAAACACTTTTTGAATTTTTAAACTTTTTCTTATGTCCAAAGACTTGATGGTACATGGTAGATATTGGAATGAAATATATTTTTAGTTACTAAACAGTTTTAGCAAATAACGGTTACCTTAATCTTAATTTGCCATTACAGTCTTTTGAATTTTTCGTAATTATCTAACTTTAAGCCTCTATTGCAAATATTTTAAAATTATTAATTATATATACGGCCAAAGCTATTTACAACAGTTATATTAATAAACATATGTTCAAAAAACTGAATAAAAGAACATTTAACTATTTAGCAAAGACAAACAAGGGGCCTTATGCTGGACTTGTTCGTTTTTAGAATCGCATGCAAATGTCATAATTCGACGAGTGACAGCATTCTTGAACCACCCATACGAATGCAGTCAATTGTAAACCAATCGACTTTATCTCGAGTGCCACAAAGCACTCGACACTGACTAGTTATAAGTTACAGCTGTGAGTTAAATAAAATATATAAAAGTAGATTTAAATAACAATTTGGTAACTGGGTTTAGGTGGTAAAAAATAAGAAAGTTTGCTAAAAAACATTCTTAAATAATAAATAGTATAATTTAATATTGTTTAACTGTATAATAAATTGACTAGTATGTAGTCATGTTATTGTTATTTTGCATAAGAAATGTCTGCCTTAAAACAGGTTGTACCTAATTAGGCAGACTAGACATATTTCAGAGAAATCTATTGCCTAAAACATGTAGTAGATAAAATACTTGTAATTAATCATGATTATTATTATTATTAACATGATAATCATGATTATTATTTTTAACAATATTAACAGAAAAAAAGCACGTATAATACACTGACACTGACATATAACCTTGATAATTAATAAAAAAAATATTACAAAAATTGTTACACTTTTGTCGAAACGGACATAATCGTCATCATCATTCTCCGTTCTGCACCCAGTGATGCATAGAGCACTGCATTTGTAAACCAAATGCATAGTTTTTAAATCATCTGTTATATGGATGTAAAATGATCAGTCCTACGCTTTAGGTGCCAGCACTGGATTAAATTTATATATTGTAATTCAAAAGACCTTCAAAATCAATGTTTCACATCTACCCAGCCAACAATCGAACCTAGGAACTCAATAATATTGAGCGAACGCGGCAACCACTACACAACGAGGCAGACTTATCTCCATTCGATTTCCTTATTCTGGATTTTTATCTAAGAATTGCTGTCGATTCTAAAATATTTGTCAAAGGTTCTAATTACATTTTAATAACAGAACTGTATCTTGAAAAAGGAAATCGAGTGGAGAAGTCCTTCGCGCATTATAGTGATTAGTACGTCCGCGTTCTACGCTTGTGAAATGTTGATTTTAAAATGGTTCTACCCTGCAAAGTTTCATTTTTATTGTTTTTTTTAATCGTTTGAAGCGTAAGACTGATCATGTAACGAAAATGATCAAGATTTGATTTGCTGCGATTTGAAAATCAATTCAGTACACATGCATCAATAAGTGCGTATGAGGAAATGATAGATGAACAAAATATTTCCACAGAATCAAGAGAAAAAAAGAAAATTAAGAACGAGTTCGTAGCATAATTAGCCGCAAAAATAATAAAAAGTCAAGGAAAAAGTTTTGTTAAATATCTATGTATTAAGTAAGAGTCTTTTTTGATTATTCTCACATTTAAAATTATTTAAAAAAGAAGTATATTGTTAAGTATCCTCGGCACGAGTAACCCCAGTGAGGTCACATTATTTTTATTATTAATCTTTGTGTATAATGGAAAAAAAATGAATTAATGTATTAATAAAATAAATATATAATTTTTTTGTTTTTTTATTTATTTAACTTTTTGTACATAATGTTATTTGTACATTGGCGGGCTTATTGCCAAATGGCAATTTCTTCCAACCAACCAATAAAATAAAAGTTTTATTTTTATAATTCAAGTTACAGAACATATTCAATAGAAAAAAAAAAGATTAAAAAGTTTAAAATATATAAAAATAGATATAAACGTATTTTTTTAAAAATTACCTTAAATCAAAACTATTACTCAATGGGAAAAAGGAAAAAAGCCGAAAGAGGAAAAAGGAAAGGAGGAGAGATTAAGGAAGAGAAAGGAGATGTTTCTTCAGACGTGATTTAAACGTGATTAATAAGCCTTTTGAAGAGTATACACTGTTTTAGATTTAGATATTACCCAAAACAAATATAAATATATCACAAAGTAATCATAAAATTACTAATAATTAATCCATGTAATGTTAAGGTAAAACTAATCAGCGCTAATAGGGGTGAGGTTAACAGGGTAGGAAAAATACAGTCTTTAGTTCAGATAAAAGAGGGGTTAAGTGGAGAGTTGGCTATTAACTAATTAGATCGTTCCACCCCCATAAGAAATGAAAGGAAGGGTGAATAATGCAGATAATCTAACTATAAAACATTGAATTTTTTTTACGTAAACCTGCATAAATCTTTTAAGTTGGTTTAAAAAGCAAACTTAAAATTAGTTAGTTAGTAAAGACAAAAAGTATTAATTTCAGTAAATCAACTAACGCCCCCCATGGTATAATGACAGATTCTTGTCTCACACAGGAGGTTCCGGGTTCGCTTCCCTGTTCCGCAAAAAATGTGTGTCTTGCAGTTTTGCACTTCAGCTGTGAGAGTATTCCTCGTCATGGGATCTGCGACCGCAAATGCGCAGTCACCGAATTCAGTGAGTTGGTTGCGTGGAAGTATAACGACTTCTCTTCTCTCCGTAGATGTAGCCAGTCTAAAGCAACAATTGCAATAAGTGTTGCAATTTTCATTCATTAGATAATTACTGGGTTAAATCAAATGAAAAATTTAATAAGCGATTCCGTACAAACGAAACTAGAGATAAAAAAAGATAAGATTAACATTGAGATAAGATAAACAAAGTCTCAAAACTTATTGTATAGGGGTTTAAATGTATGCAAAGAGTTACTTGAACAAATTAAAGTAGTAAAAAGACTTGACATTTTGAAAACCGATTTAGAAAAAAAAATTGTTTTATAAAATGTTTTTTTAAATAAATTTTATATTATTTCTTAAAATAAATTCTTTAGATTATTTCTTAAGATTTATTTCTTAGGAAGATTTCGTATACAGTTTCAAGAGTGTTCAACGTCTTGGTTGAACATATTAAGTTCTCCAAAACAATGTCGATGTTTAAGATCCATAACTGGATTTAGTCGATGGAAAGAGACCACTCATCATTGCCGCATTCTAGGCAGAATGGTGAATGTTACACAGTCTGTAAAGTGGCCACTTAAACCAGCCAATGACAGATCATAAGCCCTGTAAATGCGTAGACTTTCATATTCTCTTTTCAAAAATGTTTTTCCTCTCTGTTGAAATAAATTTAAATATGAACAATTCCCTAGGAAGGAAATCCAGCCAGTCGGCAAGCAAGCATTTGGACATACTCAAACATTGTTGAAAAAAAGTTTGTATTAGATTAAAAAAAAAAAGAAATTGAAAATTAAAACCAAAATTGAATTCTATGATTGCTATACAAGTTTTTACAATGAATTATTACTAAAAGGTTGTTACAAATTATTTTACCTAACTAACATAAGTGACAATTTGATTTTATAAATTGTGTTACAGTTTTCCTATAATTATTTCACGTATCATTAAAGATATCAATCAGCATTACTTTCTACATTATTATACAATCTTAACACTCTTGACAATGATTGGATATAGTAATGTTTCACAGTCCATTGGCATCTGGCTTGATATTGCCGCTGGAGTACCTCAAGGTGGAGTTTTATCACCATTACTATTTTCCCTGTTTATTAATCCGATTGCAGATTGTCTCAATTGTTCATATCATCTCTATGCAGATGATTTACAATTATATTTTCATTGCAGACCTGAAAACACCAGCAAAGCAATAGAATCGATGTCAACGTGGACAAAAGAGTATGGTTTACTAAAAAACCCATCTAAAACACAAATTATGTTTGCGGGTAGTCAAAGATTGCTTAGTAAGCTAGACATACCTTCACTTAATCCTCTTATTGTCAATGGTACCAATATTCGATACAGGAAATCCGTAAAAAATCTAGGAGTACAAATGCATGAACATCTCTGCTGGCGAGCTCATACTAATGAATTAAGCCGCAAAATATTTTTCAGTCTACACTCACTTAGAAGGTTGCAAAAATTCTTACCCATTAGTACTAAATGCACTCTTGTACAAGCATTACTACTACCCATTCTAGATTACGCTGATGTTTCCATGACTGATTTAAGCCGTGAGCAACTCGATAAACATGAACGACTTCAGAATACATGGATAAGGTACATTTTTGGTATTAGGAAATATGACCACATTTCTGATTATCGTAGGCAACTGAAATGGCTCAAAATTAGACAGCGGAGAGACTATCACTGCCTCTCACTTCTGTTCAATGTTCTTCATAGTCCTAACGCTCCTATATACCTGCGTGAAAAATTTCAACGCTTATCAGTTCATGGTTTACCTCTTCGTTCTCATTCTCAAGGCACTCTCTTAATACCCATCTACAATTCCTCTTTCTTCTCTAACTCATATAGTGTCCATGCGGCTCGACTGTGGAATCATCTCCCATCCACCATCAAAGACGTTACTACATTATCTTTTTTTAAATCACGTCTGAAGAAACATCTCCTTTCTCTTCCTTAATCTCTCCTCCTTTCCTTTTTCCTCTTTCCTCTTTTTTCCCTTTCTCCATTGAGTAATAGTTTTGATTTAAGGTAATTTATAAACAAATAGGTTTATTTCTATTTTTATATATTTTTAGCTTTTTAAACTTTTTTTTCTAATGAATATGTTCTGTAACTTGAATTATAAAAATAAAACTTTTATTTTATTGGTTGGTTGGAAGAAATTGCCATTTGGCAATAAGCCCGCCAATGTACAAATAACATTATGTACAAAAAGTTAAATAAATAAATTTAAAAAATCTGAAATGATAAACTAATCACCTTACCCTTGTATGAGAGATGATCAAAATAAAAATGTTCAAAGGCAGTGCCGTTAATGTCATAGTGTGCGGATAGGGTTTTGGTAATTATGACAAATTTAAAGATGCTAAAGACTAAACCGGTTTGTTTTAAAAAAACGAGGTGGTTCATTGGATGACTGACTGTGGGTACACTGTATATTCTGTATAAGGGATGGTGTAAGGGGGTGGAAAATGAAGCGCGTAGTTACGTTCAAGTAATAAAATCGACGTGTACGCTAAAGATAACCCCTAGCCCCTTACCTGTAACGTACTAAGTGAGTTTAAACATTCTCAGGGCGTAAATTTCACCGATTATATCTACATCGTTGGGTACTTATCTATCTTCATACGCCGTCATTTCCTACGGGATAGCATGCCTAAAGACTTTTTAAATACGGTTCATATCTATGTAGGTACATATCTACACTTATAAAAAAAAACATGTTTTTTTATTTTATTTTTATATTAATAACAAGAAATCAATAGACGTTTCAACAGAAACAAATAAAAGGAAATAAATTCAAAACTCATATAAAACAAAATTGGAAATTATATATAGTTTATGGTCTCAAAATATTGCTAACAAATGTTTCTTTTTACGCCTTGCCAAAGGAAAAGTTCTGAAAGCAAATAATCAACAAATGTTGATTAATTATCGTATTTAATCATTTATCGACTTTTCTATGTCTACCTGATTCCAGACATTCCCGTCTCTTCTTCAGGACATTAATTCAACTAATTAAATTAGATTGTGTTCTCGTGTCTGGTATCATAGGCTCGCGGATCAATGATCCAAGGTTCGTACCCTGCTTCTACCACAACGTTATTCCTAATTTCGAATAAGGAGTTATTAATTACAACTCGTTGCATTTGGCCTACGAAATCGAAATATTTGGATAAATCATATGAACAAACCCCAATAATCCAGCTAACACAATTTTATGTAGAGCAGATAATTTTCTCCAGAATGACGTCATAACCTTTACCATTTTGCTTTACATTTGGTACTCATTTTTAAATTTGAAAAAAAAAATCGGACACAACTTATGTTGACACTTATCCATTACATTAAATAAACTTTTGAGTGCATTAATTTATAATCCAACACTTGCACTAAATTTGTGATATATTTTATATTTTGACATTGACGGAACGTACTCTTTAAGTGGATCGAATGAAATGGCAGAATACTGTTTGAATTCCCATAATCCTGTGAATCAAAGGCTGTGTATAGTGGGCGTGCCCTGCGCCCGTGACGTCATAGGTCTGACGTCATACTTGCAAGTGGAAATTGCACTGGAGGGGGCAGCAGTCTAACCCGAGTAAAGTAGTACAACTTTTATGCGATCCTATGACGTGAAATTATTTTATTTTTAAACTCATGGCAAAACGGGGAAAAACATCCATAAATTATTTAAAAACTTTGTTATTAGTGTAACATGCTTTACTATCTACGAAGAACACTACTAGAGTTTCGGAAGAGCACTCCTTCTATGGACGATTGACAAAAAAATATTGTTATATTTTTATAATAATTTATAATGAAGTAAATGCTGATTCAATGAATAAATTCAGTGTTTTTTTTAATTTGTTAATCTATTAAACTAAGTAAACATTTTTTTTAATGTATCGTTTTATTGGCGCTATGATTTGTTATAGTTTTGTAATTCTGAAATAATTCTGCGTGTGACGTCACTTCCGCTTCTTATCGGTCAGTTCTGCCGATTGGTCCGTTGACGGTAAGTAAACCCGAAATCATTCACAGCTCTTTAATCATTTTTGATTCCCATGAACTAGTGACATCGTTCAAAGAATGTCATTTTTATTGGAATATTTGAAATGATTTTTTTTGTGCATTTTCAAGAAACTTTGCCATAAAGTTTAATGTTTTGATTTTAACCGCGCGTAAGAAAACATTTTTGTATCCAATATCCCGTAGGGCTGAACTTCCTCATTATTGAAAACATATTTTTTACGTATAGATGACGCGCAGCGCATAATCTGTATACACGCTAAATTTTATTTTAAAATAAAAATAATGATTACTTTTTACTCTGGGTCTAGGCGTATAAAAAATACAGTTCTCTGTATGAAAAATAACTAGAGTATGTATTTTCGACTCGATGGCGGCTCTCAGGTAAAAGTCCTGAATTAGGAAACCGAGTGGCGAGAAGTCCACCTAGTTGTGTAGTGGTTGATGCGTTTTCTTACCATTCTTGATTTCCTGGGTTCTAATACTGGCACGGTCGATGAGAAATATTGATTTTCAAGTCTTTTATGAACTGTATTATTTCACTGCTCCTGGAGCGCAAGCTGCGCAAGACTGATCATTTTATCTTGATGTAAAATACGATCGAACTACGCTGCATTTCTTTTACCAATGCAGTAGGTACCTTATGCACCACTGTGTGGGGAAAGTGAAATGATGATGATGATGACGAAAAATAAAAAAACCTTATTTATTTATTTTTGCACCACAACAGGCCAGGAGGCCCAATTACAGTGGTGAATTACATCACAGAACACCCAGGCTTGAGAAAAATCACATTGAATTTTTTTGTGTTCTCACCGGGAATCGAGCCCGGAACCTTTCGTGTGTGAGTCAAGCGTCTTGACCACTACATAACTTTATTATACAGACAGGAAGTATTAAAACATAGGAAAACACAGTATTAAATGAAAACAAATAAAAAGTTTATACGAATAATACTAATAATTGTAAAAGTATGTGTTTTTTATTATTAAGGAATTTAAAAAAAGCAATATCTTCATTCCTTTTTCGCACCCAACGGTGCATAGGGCACTTCATTGGTATACCAACCATGGCTTATCTCGGTATTTTTTTATATGCCAGTCTATGGACAACAAAGTATTCAAGTGTATTCATGTCAACCGTGTCGAAAATAAAACCCAAGACATCTTGCGTGGTAGGCAAATGCGCTGACCATTTGGCCAAGAGACCGATTCGAAAAAAATGACGTTTTTTTATTAAATTTTAAAATTATTAATAAGTACCTATATGGAATACTGTCCAGTAAAAAAATATTTTTTTTGCTAATTATTAGCAGCATAAAAAATACTTTTAAATTTGTAATTTTGAATTCCCGCAAAAACGGCCGTTCCATTGGCCACGTCCCTTATGCTCACAATTCATGTTTATTTGTTCCTGACTATTGAAATTAGTTCAGAACAATATCATGAATCGTGACGTCATAACAACCAAGGCTAAACACGTAGCGTTTTTCTAGCAAAGTATTTTTATAACATTTATGTATGAAAACATTTCTCCACAATATCCATATTGATTTTGAAAATACCATTAATTATTTGAAATCCATTTCAGATATTTTTATTGTTATTCGTAGCATGTGATATTTCCCAATTATTACAAAAAACATCATAAAGAAACCCTTTGTCCATATTTTAACAGTATGCGGATATTTGAAAATTAAAAATTATATCAAGCGATTCAGAACAAGAATAGTTTTAATCAACTTGCAAACTTTTGAAGTACGGGAGTTGTAATGAGTATAAACTGGTTTCGTTATTCTTCTGAACATCTGGAGTGGAACCCAATCTACAGTTAGCGTGGAGTTACCATTAGTAGACTGCGCGACAGCACAAAACATGCATGAAGCATGCGAAATGGAGATTATGTGCTCAGAAGTATGCTGCAGCGAGTCTCATACTAATCCATAGCCGTCTGCGACCTTATTTATTGAAATAATTGTCTGCGAAAACATCTGTGTCTGTTTGGATAATATTTATAAAAAAATTGCTTTGGACCGTAGTTTTAAACCTGATAAAATTTCGCCTAGGAATAGTAGTAGAATAAGGATAGGATAGTAAAAATTCTTACTTAAGAGGTTATAGAAGGCCCAACATAGCGATTTTTCAAGAAATTTTCCCTTTAAAGACTTTTTAGTTTATTTATGTAAAAATTGATTCACTTATAATGGTAATTTTTAACTATCTTTAAACATTTTTTATTTGTTAAAAAAATAATTTTAAAAGCTGCTATAGCTGATTCCCAGGAGCTTTTCTCAAAAAAAGCGCCGTGCGGTGACCACGACATCTCTAGACTAGATCATTTAAAATGAAAAAATCAAACGGATTTCGTTGAAATAATATGTAATTTTGTAATTAATCGAAGAAATAAACAAAATACAATTATTCATCAAAACTTTGGCCTTAAATTGTTCATAAAAAAAGAAATATTTATCGGTGAAGAAATTAAAAAAACCTATATTAATTACTTAAAAATAAACTTAAAAAGATTGTATTAAAATTCAATACTGATCGGTTTAGCCGTTTCCGAAAAATCTTGGTCGCCGACTTTAAAACACAATTTTGAGATTTACGCGTTTAAAGTTTAAAAGCACTTCACATACAGTAAGAAAAAAATTCAACTTACATCGCGACTCGTCTATTCCAGGGCCATATAATACACCCTCCGCCCCTTCATCAGCTTCTAATAACTCAAGTTGGTGTTGTCTGCGGATCATTCTTCCCTCCTGTGTGCTTTAAATAGACATGTAAATCAAAGGGGCACCGTTCTACGCTTACCTAGAACGCTGGGCCGCGGCCTCCAACTTTCGAACGCTCTGACACGTCTTTACAAATATGCGTGTAGCTTCGAAAATAATCGCCAGATTGACTTGAAATTTTCTGTGTGTCTATTTAAATATAGGTATGTACATTAAAAAAATGAAATTAAAAAAAAATCCGAATAAAAAAATTCTAACTGTATATAAGCCCTAAAAAACCCCGCATAAAGTTATCCCTGGTGTAGACCTAGGAAAGCGATCACAGAAACTTATTCCACGTTTACACTTGCGTCCAACGTGGTATAACACTGGGATAAGCCTATGATCTATCATCTCTCTCACAGTAGTAAAATGAATTGCATTAATCTCGAATTTAAACAATTTAGAAAACATGCTGTCTTTTTAGAGGTTTTTAATTGAAATATCGTTTATGAGTGTAAACATGACATTCAGATAAATTTTATTTAACATTTGTTTTAAAATTATCTTTTTTATATTTTGCAGTATTTATACATAAAAGATTTATTATATTACATGTTTAAATTTATAAAATGAAAATATATGCGTCTAAACATTTATCGATGGCATATTTTATTTCGGTATGTAATTTTATAACTAATGCCAATTTGTGCTTGGTATCTATAAGTCGTCTTTCTTCAATTATTGAAATTGAATATTCTTTTTTAAAAACCTATGATGCTCAGAAAATAAATGAAAAATGAACTGTTACACCGAATATAGTTATTCCTTGGTAGTTTAGTTTGGTATTAGAAAAACTCATAAGTGAGGCTTTTAGTCAACTCATATTATGCTAAAACTATCCATACATATGCATACTTCTTACACGCATTACCTGAAATATATATAATATTTTTTTACATGTATTACTGTTGATATCCCCAATAAATAAAACAGTAAAAAATATGACACAGTAAAATCCACGCGGTGGCGAACGGTGATTTTGTTATCGGGCAAGCTACAAAAAATGTTTATTGTACCTACATGTCGTCCTCACGGTGTAGTGGTCAGTGGATTTGCCTGCCATGCAAGAGGTCTCGGGTTCAATTCCTGACATAGTGTGAAATATTTATTTAAAACGGTGTTTTCACACTAGAATATTTCATTGACCCTATCCTGGTACCTAAAGCGTAAGACTATCAATCCTTCCAAGAAAAGTTCACATTGTTTTTTAAATAAAATAAAAGAAAGCCTTTGAAAAGATTTTTCAAATATTTTAATTTCAAAAACGATATTAAAGATTAAGCCGATTAAAGAAGTTTTAGAATATATGTATAAAATCTCCTGAAAATTTACTGAAAAACTGAAAACCGTTTTGCAGTTTAAAACTACCATGCAATTAGCTTTGAATTTCGTCTATTTAAAATCCCCTTTTTCCTCTATTCGTGGCGTGGGAGGGTATGTTACCGTACCCAGGGGGGCGTATTTTTTACCCCGTGTAATGAAAAGTCACGGTTTTGGGTAGATTCTATCCTACACACCGTAAATGATGCTCCCTTAAGGGTTAGTTTTAAATGGTTTGTGACACGGCTGGGTTTTGTATCCTTAAGGGTAATTTTGACGTCAATCGTAACAAAAATAAATTGTTTTGTTTTGGCACACCAGCATAATATTTAAAAAAACTGTATTGGATTTAATTGTTAATTAAGCCAGCCAACGACAGGCCATAAGCCCTGTGAATGCCTAGACTTCCATATTCCTTTCTCAAAAATATATTTCTTCTTATGCGAAAAATTAAGATCTGTTTGCAAACATTTGGGCATACTTAAAACATTGTTAAATAACTTACTGGTATAAGAAGAAGTATAAACATTGGAAAATTGTTTTCAGGCGTTGCCTTGTAAGTAAATTGGTTCAGTCGGATGAATCTCACCCGTATAAATAAAGTTTTCAGCTTTTTAACTTCACAAACAATAACAGATGAAAGATTTGAAGAAATATAGATAGATATTCAAATATGGGCAGAATGGTGAAGGTTACACAGGGAGCAAAGAGGCCACTTAAACCAGCCGTTGACAGGTCATAAACCCTGTAGATGCATAGAGTTCTATATTACCTTCACTTAAATGTTTATTTGTTTTATTTTATTTGACACTTTATATACATTTACATTATATATACATATAAGGGCGGGCATATTGCCTTAAGACAATTTCTTTCTACCAACTAAACTGTTCAGTTAGAGAAAATTATAAATACATTAATTATAATGTTCTTCATCTCTGTTGTAATACTTCAATTTTAATGCTATTTTCAACGTGTTCTATATAACTCACTCTTAGAAAATGGAATTAAGTTAGGAAAAAACGATCTTCGAACCTCGTTCCTTTGATCCGTGAATCCGAGACACTAGCCATGGGACCACAACCGGTTATTTAAATAGTGTTTCATGAAATTTTCATAAATTAACATGTATTTATGTTTAATTATTCTTCATTTGAAGTTGACTGATATTGAGAACGGAATTATTTTTAATTTCCATGTTAATTTCCCGTGACGCGTTTATTCTGAACAGATTTTTCGTTTTGTATTTCTTACTCGACTGTGTCATTACGCTTAGAATATTATTTCTTTGCTACGGAATCTCTGAAAGTGACATTTGAAATTTAAACCAGCATATTTGCATTGATAATTAAAGTAATTAGTAATTCCAAACACAAAAGAGAAAGAAAATAACGAAAATGTCACTATAAATATTACTGTCTATATTGTAAATTGTATTTATTTAACTTTTGTACGTAATATAAGCTGTACATTGGCGGGCTCATTGCCAAATGGTTATTTATTCCAACCAACTAATAAAATAAAACAGTTTGCTTTAAAATGCTTTAAAACACGTTCTATCTTTATACATATAATTCCTCTGTACGTGTGATGTCACCGAACTCTTCCTAAACGGCTTGACCGATTTACGTTTGGTTTTAAGAGAAATATGGATCTTAGCGCTGTGCGTGTTTTTAGATATTAAAATCTTCAATATAATATGTAGAAAATAAGTAAGGAGCACAAATGTTTTATTCGTAGATCTGCAAGGGTTGCATTCAAGGAGAATGCATTTACAAAAAAAAAGAAAGTTGTTGTTTTTTTTGTACGTAAAAAAGTTTGTTTTTGAATGTTTAAAAACAACATTTGTTTTTTGTGGAACTCAATCAGATTCTTTCCTTAAATTCCTTATAAAATCTAACCATTTATTTATTTATACTGGATTTTTGGCAATACCAAAATAATATTTAATTCAATACATTAAAAAAAATCGTATTCCTACATAAATACACCCCTCTGTTAGTGAGAAGACCTGAGTTTGGCGTTTGTTAAAAGAATACCGTATTCGAAAAATATTTATTTTATGTTTTGGAATTCAACCATAAACAAGTACCAAGGTACCTACTTAAACTCAATATTTTAATATTAACCATTTTTAGTTTTGGAATTCAATCATAAACAAGAACCTAGGTACCTACTTATCAATGAAAAGCCTTTTTCCAAGTAGGCAAGCCAACGTTCGGGCAGGACAACGTCTGTCGGGTCTGCTAGTAGAAAATAAAACATAAACGTAAAGATACACAAAATTAAATAACAGTATTTGCATAAATAACCGTAAATAAATGCTATTGCTTTGTGGAAAAAAGAAAAAAGAGGAAATGAGGTATTTCTTTCTCTTTCCACACCTAATAGTGCATAGGGCACTGCATTGGTACATCAGTCGCAGCGTATCTTGATCAAAGATCTTCAGTCTTACGTTTAAGGTGCCAGTTCAGGGAATATGAAATATTCGAGTGTAAAAACACAAATTCTTTAAAATAAATATTTTATGTCAACCATGTCAGGAATCAAACCTGAGACCTCTTGCATGGTAGGCAACCGATTTTTATTACGACGAATTATATTGTCAGTTAAAAGTAACCTTGATGATTAAAAAACACCTGTATTAAATTGTTTTTATTTATTTCTTTCATTTTTTCTCCGTTATACATTCCGAATACAGTTCTGTTTGTGAAATAGATCAGAATCCTGAAGTGTTTTCGACTCAATGGGTTCTAACAGTTTAAATAAGGTTTGAGGTCTTGGATTAGGATTGAAGGAACAGATAGACATATCCTTTAAAAAAAAAAATGCATACTGCAAATAAATTATATTTTCGTAATATCAGCATACGTTAATTAGATTTTTCTTTTATTTTGCTTTTCTTTTCTTTTAATGGTCATGTCATTCTATATGTATAATATATGCTGCAAACTTTTTAATAATTTAAAAAAGAATGGCTCACGCTCGGATGCTGAAGTCTTTGTGGGCATTTTTTCCAATTCATGTAAGGATGTTTTTTTCTAAAGTGTATTTTTGTAATTTATTTCCATATAAATAATATATGTATGGAAAAAAAACAAATTTAAAAATTTAAAAAAACTCTCCTTAAGTCTTGGAAGGGTAAACACAAAATATTTGTTACTAACCAGGTTTTAAAATTATAATATAAAAGGTGTTATTTATATGATTTTAGTTTTGAAATTAAGACTTGATTAAAAAAAAAAAAAATTAACCTGATACAATAATGCAACAAGCGAAACGTGTTTTATAAATTTCATAAAATTCCGCCTTCAAAAAGCTTTTTTTTAAATGAGTTTCTCGATATTTTTTATATTACGAAAATACTCGAGGTTGAGACGAACATTATCGACAAAATTAAGGAATAATGGACAGCGAAACTAAGGCTAAAATGATCTATTATAAGATTGTTGACGGATGCATAAAACGAGGAAGAGCGAGAAAGATATGGCATGACATAATTCTACAAATAATTGAAGATGGACATGTCAAAAATTAAAATGATCGTCGTGCGTGCATGAGAATATGTATGAATGTAGATGAAGCGAGGTTTGTATGTAAAGACATACTTAAGTGGCGATTTATCTTTTCTGTTGGAAAAACGGCGTGATGGTTTCTTTACTTTTTTTATTTTTTAAAATTTATTTTATTTATATAATTATACATTTTACAGTTTTAACATTTAAATTTTCTTTATTTTTAATAAAACTAAAATCCCACCAAGCCACTTTCTGTTGGTTTATACTTAATCACATAATATAATCTAAATTTATAAAAACAACGAATTTACAGATTTAATTAAGAGCCGGAAAGATCAGAATATACGTGTATATACAAATAATAATAATAAAATATATAATTTTTTTATATATAGGAAAAAATATGAAAAATTAAAATATTTACATATAACCTACTATTCGTAAATAAACTTTTGATCGAGTAGCCACTTTATTATTTTATTCTTGTTACATTGTGAGTAAAATTGATGTTCTCCCGGCAATAAATTAAAAATGCTAGGTACTAAGTAATTGAGAGTTTATCACCACATTGATTGCATACTTTCGGTAATACCAACCCAACCCAACATTGTACATACGTAAAGCGTGTATTATGGTTATGTTTGAGAGGAATTTTGAAAGTATTACTATTAAATTGTTCTAAAATGATGCAAAGCCACCGTAATCCTCGAACAGGCAGAGTTTTAGGTGTTTTGTACAGGAGAACATTATCACTTCTTTGTCTGTAAATCTCTGCTGGTACAATTCTCTTAACTAAAGAGTACTACTGTTGACCCTAGATCTGAACTGAGTATATTCAAATTATTGATAATTTTTTTTGTATTTTATTAATAAAATATATCTAT
This sequence comes from Micrasema longulum, assembly GCF_059751315.1. Classification (NCBI taxonomy): domain Eukaryota; kingdom Metazoa; phylum Arthropoda; class Insecta; order Trichoptera; family Brachycentridae; genus Micrasema; species Micrasema longulum. The sequence continues at coordinate 113,314 of NW_028278730.1, read as the reverse complement.
TAGACTACAACAGGCTAAGATGCTTTATCAAAGTGGTGAATTACATCATTAAACACCCAATCTTAATAAAAGACAAAATTAATTTTTGTGTACTCACCGGGAATCGAACATCGAAAAATTAAGAATCATGAACTCTGTGTCTGTGATATCATACTAGTTGACATACAATACAAGACTTGATATATTTCTCTTATTTTTTTTAATGATGAAGTTGTATTTTTTGTAATCTTCAAATGGACATTTTCACACCGGATTTGTAAAGTTTAACTTGAATAACTACGCTGGATTGTAATACAAAAAATATTTAACCTTGGCATCCGGAGAATGATGTCCGCAAATACAACGATACATCCGTTTTAGAGAGAACACGAAGATATAACACATTACAAGGAAGACCGAAACGTTGTTCTATAGCCACCATAGCCAGTGTTGTGTGAAGCAAACTTAGTCGGTTGTTGACAGTGATGGGAGACGCACGCGTGAATTATGAGCGGTGAATTTATGTTTTTTTTTGCTGTAACAGGGCTTAATTATATATTTATTTTTATAAATTATGGAAAAGGAATTATTAAACTGTATGTCTCAATATTTTTTTTTCTATATGTCTGAGCTTTAGAATATTCCATCCTTTAGTTGTGGTAGCACGATGTTACATCACCACGCGTAAAAGGATTATTTACCTCAGTATTTTAATAAATTTGAAAACTAGGCAATTTTCCAATATTTCACTGAGATAATAGAGGCCACTTGATCCTGCCAATGACATGGTGTAAGCCCTGCAAATGCCTAGACTTTCATATGTTCTTCTCTGTTGTAATATCTTAATAAAGATATTATAATATTTTTTTATTATTGTTAAATAATTTAATGCTGTATAAGTGTATGCTGTTTTTGCTCGTATATCTTACGTTACTAGTCTTTTCTGTCCTTTCACGGGACTTTTGGAAGGATAAAGTTACAAGTAGGATGAATTGTCCTTATACGAAGCTAAGGCTGGAATAACGCCGTCCGTTTACATTAAAAGTTTCAGGAGAACATAAGATGAATGGAGTACGGAGAACCATCTTCCATAAGCCTAACCGTGGTTTATAAAGTGTCGCCCTGGTATTTGGATGCTTTTATTGTAAATTTGTTTACGCTTTATGAAGCAAGTTCATAACATCTTAAGATAATGGAAATGCGGTGGTAAAGCAAAATGATGTATAAGTATTTGAACATAGTTTTTCTCTCTCTCACTCTATCTCAGATGTTTTGCAGATACTGTGCAAAAAAGACAACTTCACGTCAGACCTATGCCTAACTCAAATCGCCAAAATCAAGGTCTCGTATTCCTGTTTTTCCAACCCCAAAACTGTACTGATTTTTTTTTTAAATATTAGAAGAAAAAAACATTGTGTCAGTACCTTTTGCGTTTTTCAAAAATATTTATCTTATTTGTACACTAACATATTACAACAGAGACGAAGAACATTTAAGAGAAGGTAATATAGAAGTCTAGGCATCTACAGGGCTTATGACCTGTCAATGGCTGGTTCAAGTGGCCACTTTACACACTGTGTAACATTCACCATTCTGCTTATATTTGAACATCTTTATTCGTTCAATTCTTTCATCTGTTGATGTTTGTGAAGTTAAAGAGCTGAAACCTTTATTTGTGCGGGTGAGATTCATCTAATTGAATTATTTCACCTACATACTAGGCAACGTCTGAAAATGTTATTTTTTCAATTTCTATACTTCTTCATGGACCAGGTAGTTTTTTATTATTTTTTTTATTTTTTATTAAGTTTTATTCATTTTAACAAATAAGTAACATACAAAATTGTATTTTTGTTCCCGCAAAGCCGAAGCTTGTCTGCGGGTTACATTACATTTAAAAAAAATAAATTATAAGTAAGTACATAATTTAATAATAATTAAAGAATAAAATATATTTATACACTTAAGTTTCACTTGCTGTTTAATAATTTTTTGACTATTTTTTTAAATGAAATTAGGTTTTTTTCTTCACGATTTTCAGCTGGTATTAAATTGTACAGTTTTGGTACTACGCTACCCATTGTTCTGTCACCATTTATCAACAATATTTTGAGTTTGTCCAAATTTTTGTAGACTGTTTATATACTTTGTTAGATTATTTGTATACTGTATGTCTGAAGGTGGTGAATGTTTCTCGCTCCCATAAGAAACAATTTTAAAAAAACAAAACAGTTAGGATACAGCCACGGTAAATATCTATTGTGTGTAAAATCATTACTTTTGTACCACAATCCAGGAAAAAAAATACTGGAATACGTTTGCATAAAATGGAAAAATCAGACCGCGTTTCCTCTTAAGAACGAATATAAATGTTTGATAACATTACATTTTATATTCAAATTGGTCGAAAACATTTTTTTTTAAATTGATTTAAAATATTTCAAGTATCATGCAGTTTTGAACCCTTGTACAATGAGTTTTGATACTCTGTTATTCTCCCCATAGAAAACCTTTTATTATTTTTATTTTTAGTTTCGTATGTAGATATTGTTTGATGAATTTTATGAAATATTTTATTAGAGTTATCAATTATTTTACGAATGAAAATTACGACACTATATTTCAATTTTTACATTAGCCAGTTTATGCATATTTAACCTTTATTTTCTCGTTACAAATACTTAAAAAAAAACTATAATAAAAGAAAAAACTGAAATCATAACGAAAAAAAAATAGTTATGAAAATAATTAATATGAATATATCAATAATTACGAAATAACCTTAAGAATTATTTTTGTGCTTCCTATTTTTATACATAATTTTTACTTAAATATATCAAAACCTTACTGTAGGCATTGCTCTGATGCAGTATTTTAAATAACCCAGAATATAAACACCTAATGTTTTTTACTGTTTTTTATTATTTTCGCTATGTTCGGTTTCAAGAAATTTAGTTTGTCTCTTGGTAAAATGAAGATGTCACGCAAATTCCTCGTTAAGTCATTTACTTCCCTCAGGACATGAAGCACAAATGTACTAATGTCTTAATGTAGTCTGAAACTGGTGCGTCTGCGAATTGTTAATTTGAATTTAGAGAAACAAATTCATGTAATTCCACTTTTTAGTTTTTTTTTTTTTTTTAGTATTGGAGTATTTTGTATGTAACGCAATTAGCTGGTCAGTCCATGCTATCGATCAGGTATCTGAAGTTTAAATCTTAGTTATAAATGTTATTTATGTTATTTAATACGCAAACGTTTCTTCTTTTATTGATTAAATAATTAACATACATACGTATTTTTTTTATTTTAGTTTTCGACAGTAAACAAAATAAATATATCAAATGCTACCCAATATTTTACGAATATTTATTTATTTTAATTGCCTTGTAGGCTTTTACTTGTTTTACATATAAAATCAGAAATGTATTTTACAAATAAAGTTGTAAATAAAAATGAATTTAGCAGAAAAGGAAAAATAAATCAACCACGTTCACATATTACTACAGAAATAAATGTGTATACATCGACCATATATATATATATTTTGCAGTGGTGAAAACAAAAATCCATTTTTTCCCATCAATTTTATTTGAAAAATCTTAAGATTAGAAGATGTTATAAAAATAATAACTCAGAATAAATATTTAATTTAATAAAAGGAACACAATTTAAATCATCGTGGGAGTATTTCGATATATAAATTTAAAGATGACGAATTGATACACTGACTTTTGAAATTCCAAATGGGCTATATTAAATATTTATTCATTCATACTCATACATATATATTACAAAAAAAAAAAAAACGTATCCCAAACCTTATAAGGCCATGAGCCTTCTGTTGAATATATCTATATCAATTGCGTATTCATTTGTAAACGCATGAATTCTCCTTAATGACCATATGTATAACTACTAACTGACTTTTCAATGTCGGTTTTATATCGGTTTTGGGACGCACTCGTTCCTTCTTAAGAAAACTAATTACGCTAACATGCAAATCTCTCTATACACCTTCACCACAGTAGTACGAAAATATAAAACCAACGTGCTGATAAAATCTATGTTATTTATAAGCTAACACCAACACGCAGTAATTATAATAAAACATATTTGATTTTGTGAGAGCAATAGAAAAAAAGCGGCGAAGAGGAAAGGAGGAGCATGAATTTCCTAAGTATTAGTTGACCATCACAATGGAACATCGTATAATGGGCCATATTGAAAAGTTTTTTATTATTTATTTTAAAGGGAGATTATTTTTTAAAGCTTTCAAATGTGAAGCGTTTTGATATTATTTATTTTAAGCCATTATTATTTGTATAGATTTCAACTCCTGTATCATTATTTAAATAACGATTAAAACTGATTATCTAGGTGATTTGCGAATTGTAAGAAGTTTTTATTATGGAGTAGCTTCATGTGTTCTTTAACATGAATACCAATATTTCTTGGTGTTATTCTAACGCAAATTAAATGAGGAAAATTTTGTTTTAATTATTAATCACCTAAGCTATTTGCATGAAGCGTTAACGTTGCCTCTTTTTCAAACATGCGGGCTTCCACCTCCTGGAATACCAGCTATGACGATCTTTCGGATTTTTCCACAGAACTAAGAGACGTGGGAAGAGGCAAGAGTGCTAGTTGGCGATAGGGTCTCCTGGAGACGTCTGGTGATGTCCACTTATAAACTATGTGGAAAATAAGATGTTGGTGCTTTTCATTCGGTGCGAAATTTCACACGCGTTTGTTTTGGCCACAAAAGTATTTCTCATAATGAAGGAAATACCTTTGTCCCATTCTTTTAGGGGTTGAGTCATTAAAAATATTTCCCAAAACAGACTTTTAACCCTAAACCTACATCAACCCGTTTGTTTTCTCACTTATCGTCCGAAACTTAAATTGTTACACGAATCTTATTTCTACTGGTATTTCTTCATATGTACGTACAGCACGGTGGGCCAAAGAATTTTGTGATTTTGCTTTTCAAACATTAAAAACAATATATAATACGTAAATGAAAAAAATCGACATAAAATAGCGATGTGTTTATAAATAAATGATTATCGACATCGGTAAATAAAATAAGTAATAATGCTTTCAAAAATCAAGTCCATAAATTCATTCATTATTCCATTATAGTTGGAGCATATAGTATCCACAGAGATCCTTCAACCATCTCTGTTGGCTGTCAGCTCCTGTGCATCCTTCTAAGTCAGGTTCGCGTCCCGTAGTTATGTCACAAACTGCCAACGAACAGTCAGCAGTGGACGTCTCGGACGTCGAGCCTGATGCCTTGTAAAGTAGGCAAGCGTGGTTAAGGCTCTCAGGAGGCATCCGGAGTTTGCTGTGTCTATTCTCTAGTTACTTCATTCCTTACAAAGTCAAACCACCGCACACCCAAGATTCTTCTGAGACAACTATTTTAAAAATTCAGAATATGGCTGTTTTGGCCATAGTGAGGTGCCACGATTCGCATCCATAGAGGAGAATATATGTTATGCAGGCATCATAAAGGCTTCATTTGGTTTCCACTGAGTAAATATCCGATCTCCAGACAGCCTTCATACTGTTGAATGAGGCGCCTGCTATTCCTAGCCGCACTCCAGCTATTTTTAAAAGCTGCCATTTTCCGTCACGTATACTCCCAGGTATTTGAAACTCTCGACCCTTTCAACTACTTGGTTTTTCTGTCAGGGGATTTAAATAGATAATATTCCAAAACTAGATAGCTAAAAGGACTAGAAAGCTGAGTAATATACCTCATACGAGAGTTTAATTATACGTTTCAATAGTCCATCGATTTGAAAAAAAATGTATTATCAAAACATAAAATAAATTACATTAGTGTTGATGTGAATGATAGGTACGCCATACATTTATAAAGCATTTAACACTCTGAAACGTGCCTATGAGCTAGTTAAGTGGTCCCATGCTCTAGAGAGAGAATCAATTTTTATATTTCTGATGGCTATCTCCGACAGCGTCAGCACAGACTGTTTTACCTCCCGGTTTCCAGAACCAACCTGCCTCTGGTCATGCCGATTGGAAGAGCAGTCAAGCAGCTGAACATTATCACTTTGGAGATCGACATCTTTCACATTAGTGAAACTATGTTTAAGAGGCAAATACTCTTGCGATTAGAGAGTATAATACCTTAATAATGTCGAACCATTGCTCAAGGGTTCTTGGGTTGATATGAAGTTCCAATTTAACGTCTGAAATCCTTTGTCATTTGTACTGTTACTTTGTGAATAAATAATTTGAATTTAATTGAAATATGTGTATGAGAATTATTATTTCATACAGTTCAGTGCTTTCTGAAAATGGTTTCTCGTAAATGAAATAAATATAAAATTGTTTTAATAGAATTGAACTACTTTAAGACGTTACTGATTCTTGTCAACATCCAATCAATTACAGCTTTGTTGTGTGTTGCGACAGATTTCCGGTTACCGGGTAGCCTTTTTTTCAATGTTTAGTGTATTTTTAACCAACACTTTTACAAGAACTGACGCATTAAAAAACTTTCTTTTTCGTATGTATGTCGTGTCCTTAAATTTGTTTCTCTGATTTGGAACCCTCAAAATAATATTTAAAAAATTGCATTGAACATATTCAAAACTGTTTTCTTATACAATAAGATTTTTGTAGGACTGAGTTCGCTAATTTTCATAAAATTCAAATATCGCAACTCGGCGTATCATGTTGGAAATGAGCTTTATCTGTAAAATTGTAAATAACCTAATCGATAGCCAAGAAATTGTTAGAATCATTTCATATCGAGTCCCTGATCGTAAAACTCGTCATTTTGTACTCTTCGACATTCCAAGCTCACATACTAATTAAATGAAGAATAACACCCTTCAAAGAATACAGACTATACATAATGACAGTTTTAGTGACATCGACATATAACACTGTAAATACTATAGTTTTATCAGATCTATTTAAGGCATTTTTAATTAATCGCCTGCTTAACTTTTAACCTTTACTTCATACATCTACTACCTGTGTCTAACGAATTTAGTTTAATAAAGAAAAAAGAGTGTTGTGCACTAACTATGTACTGTTTCCTCTTCTGTTCTTGCTCAAACCATAATCATTTTTTTATCTATTGACATATTTGTGATATTTGAACACACATAGTGATATTATGCAACCGTGCATGTATCTACATACATGAAAGAATAAACAATAGGAAAATAAGTTTAAATTAAAACACATAACAAACAATAACAAAAGATAAAACTAATGTAAGTAAATAAGAATATAAATAAATCGTGGCTTGTAATATCTTTTATTCGAATAAGGAAATATCACATACTACAAATACCAATTAAAATACTTGAAATAGTTTTTTTAAAAATAATTGTATGTTCAAAATCAATATGGATGTTGTGGAGAAATATTTTAACACATAACTTTTAAATTCAAATAAAAAAAAAAGATGTTTCTACCAAAATGCGATTGCAACAATTGTGATGTCAAGATCCGCGACCATGTTCTATTTAAATTATAACCGTCACAAAGTTCAAATTTCAACTGAATCGTGACGTATTAGGGGCGTGGCCAATGCGATGGACCACTTATCGGGAATTTAAATATATGTTTTTTCTAATATACATACAGAATAATGTTTTTTTTACTGAACAGTATTTCAGAGACCCTAATGAATTAAAAATTGTAAAACAAAGTAATGTTTCCGTAAGAGGACAACGATATTTTTTTTGTTAAATCTGAGATGCATTTAGTAAGAAAATAACGTGACTATTTACTGTGGATATTTTGTACCTTTGTGGAAACGAATAATAAAATGTTTCAGTTAGACAATCTTTGCATTTTTTTCGTTTATCAAGGGCGTATTAGGGGAGTAAAAGGTATGAACATATCGCCCGTTTACTTACATAGTTAGTTACCGAGCGCGGAACGTAGTATGCTAGTCTAGCGTGGGAGGCATTCCATACCTGCCGCATTTTCTCTGCTCCTGGTATCTTCCAAATGCTAAATACTCACTTATCCCGGTGCGGGAAGCCGACGCTATGCTGCGTGTGACGTCAGAGCGAGTTCCCAAGATGATCGGCGAAAACATGTTCACATGGGGTATTTTTAGAGCCTTCGGGTTGTAAAATTTTCGGCATTAATGTGCAAAAAGTATGAGCATAAAAAAATATCCGTATTGCTGAACGCTAGAACAAGTATTATATTGCAGACATATCTAATTATGTACATATCCAACGTTATTTTTATTGCCAATCATTTTATGTGCAAGTGAATGTCACTTGTACCTATATTATTTTCTATAAATGAATATAAAATACGCACAGGTTTTAAACTACAGCACGGCTGGGTTGCGATTACAATTGGAAGTTAAGTACGTCATTCCTTCGCCATGACGGTATAGTTGAACTACCGACATTTAATCTTCAAGTTTTGAGGTAGGTACATTGCTATGTACCGAGGGTTCTAATACACCACGGTACACATATCTACGCATCAAAAGTGACAATAGTTTTTGTTCCACTGAGCAATTTTTGTTTTAATAACAATTTTTAAAAATGTTTAATCGTTGGAGGGGGCAAATTTTTGTATAAAAAGGCCTTTTATACGAAAGAAAAATAAATAAATTTTGAAAGCCAAATTCACTGTCAGTTTTGAAACCACACGGCTAGATGCAGAGATAATGTGGCTAGATGCTGACATACTAACATGTAGCAGGATCTAGCCGTGACAATATTGCCATTTATGTTGATTATATTTTTTAATTAGAAATATTCGATAAGTAAACTATACCGTCTCAGAAACTGTCAAATGTCGTATAAAAAATAATGTTTTTGTTTTCATGGTATTTAAAAAAATATATTTGTTTCTTAAATATTTTGTTCATTGTTATTTAAAATTTTAATAGTTTTGAAGTGGGAACTATTTTAAATTTCAATTAAGTAAGGAACGCAGGGTAAAGTTTCGGCGTCACTCATTGGTTGAATTCTATCATATGACGTCAGAGACGATAAGTTTCGGTTTGTACCGCTGAAGATATTGTTTGTGATTGCTCCCTGACAACCTTACCTTAATGTAACAAAAGATCGAAATACGCTGCATTTGGTTTACCAATTCAGTTCCCTATGCACGACGAAAAGTACGAAAAAGGAATGATGCTGATGATGCTGATGATGTAGGTGTATTCTAAAATGACGTACTAAGTATGGGTTTGTATGTGGCTGTAGTTAAAGTGATGACCTTATCGATAGGTCCTCGTGCATTTTTCACGGACCTACCAATTTTTTTCGAAAACTGAACTTGTAAACCAAGAAGGTTACACATTCAGTGGGTTAATTGGTTCAGCCGGATAAATCTCACCCACACGATAAAGGTTTCAGCTCTTCTACTTCACAAAAGTCAACATATGAAAGAGTTGAGGAAAAGTGGATGTTTAAACATAGGCAAAATGTTGAATGTTACACAGTGTGTAAAGTGGCCACTTAAACCAGCCAATGACGGGTCGTATGCCACGTAAATGCCTAGACTTTCATATTCCCCCATCAATTTTTTCCCCTCTCTGTTCCAACAAATTTGGATTCTATTTATATTTTTATTCATTTAAAAAAAAAGAAATATTTGCGTTCTTATTATTTACCCAAATATTTAGATTTAAAGGCGATTTTCAAGGAGTTGTAAATATAAAAATTTATTTCAACAGAGAGGGAAAACATTTTTGAGAAGGGAATATGGAAGTCTTGGAATTTACAGGGCTTATAACCTGTCATTGGCTGGTTTAAGGGGCTACTTTACACACCCTGTAAATGCCTAGACTTTTTTATTCCCGTCTCAAAAATGTTTTCCCTCTCTGTTGAAATAAATTTGAATATGAATAACTCCCTGGGGAGGAAATCCAGCCAATCTGCAAGCATTTCGACATACTCAAACATTGTTGAATTAACTACCTGATAAAAGAAGAAGTATAAAAATTGGAAAATTGTTTTCAGGCGTTGCCTAGTAGGTGATTTGGTTCAGCCGGATGAATCTCACTCATGTATTAAAGGTTTCAGCTCTTTTACAACACAAAAGTTAACAGATAGAAGAGTTGAGGAAATGTGGATGTTTAAACATGAGCAGAATGGTGAATGTTACACAGTGTGTAAAGTGGCCACTTAAACCAGTGACCGATCATATGCCCTGTAAATGCCTAGACTTCCATATTCCCTTCTCAGAAATGTTTTTCCTCTCTGTTGATTTAAATTTGAATATGAATAACTCCCTAGGGAGGAAATCCAGCCAGTCTGCAAGCATTTGGACATACTCAAACATTGCTGAGTTGTAAATAACTCACTACTAGAAAATTGAAATGAAGTTGGGGCAGAGTAGAGTTCGAACCTCGGACCTCTGATCTATGAGGCAGCAACACTAGCCACGAGACCACAACTCAATTTACTTACTGTGTTTTAAAAGATCGCAACCATATTTTTTTACCACTTCATTTTTTACCGCTTCAATCAATAGCAATCATTTTAAAATTTAATAATTAATATTTTGGATATATAGAAAATATTTTGAGCAATTTGTTGTGTTCTCCTGACGAGATTAATATCGATATGATATATTTTGCAAAAAAAAATTTGCTCTTAGGTACATATTAATAAAATATAAATAAAAAAGTACTTTTTAAATAAAAATATGCATAAATATGCATCCTTAGTGTATTTAAGTACAGGTATCATAACATGTAAATTTTTTATTTTTTAATAAAATCACATGGAAATGAATATTTAAACAATAAAACTGTAATCTGCCCGGTTTATAATTGGGTATGCACCTTTGTAAGCTGGACAATTTAATTCAAGCAAAAAAGTAAAAATAATAATGATACGTATTTAAGTTTGTTCCACTTTTATTAATTTTATTTGTGACACTAGAGACTAATTGTAAAAAAAAAACATATTAATGTTTTGAGTTTGAAATTTAATAACCAAGAAATTAAATTTTTAGAAAATAGTTTAAAATATCGGCTGAATTAAACATAAAAACTAATAAAGACTTTAAAAAGTTTTGATTGGTCACTGGCAAAAATTATAAATTTAAATGCAGCAAAACTAAATACGCATTTTTATTATTTTATAATTTTAATGAAGTCCCATCAATAAAATTTAATTTAATCGGGTTGTGGTCCCGTGGCTAGTGTCTCGGACTCACAGACCAGAGGTCCGTGGTTCGAATCCCACTCTACCCCTACTTGATTCCGTTTTCTAATAGTGAGTTATTTACAACTCGTTGAAAATGGCCCTCAAAATTAAATATTTGGGTAAATCATAAGAACGCAAATATTTATTTTTAACAAAAAAAAAATGTGAATTGATAAATTCAATGTTTTAGTAATAATATAAACAAATAAATGTATAGTCTTACACAATCATTCCGAGCACTTTAATAAAATTCTGATTTGACGTTAAATAAAACATTAGGGCATACCTAATTTTTTTTTGTATGTAGAGTAAAAAGGTGGTTTATATTTAAAAATAACTTTGTTTTTAGAAATAAAGTTTTCTATTTTTATTTGTTGGGGTATAGTATTCGCTTATATATGTGTAAGTAAATAAAGAAATGAAAATTAATATTTTTTACAATACGGATTTATGAAAAATCTTGTATTTCTAATACCTTAAGAGTTCCAGTAGTTTTACCATTCATAGAGCAGTTTGCGTAGGGTAGTTCCCTCCCTAATGAAAACCTATTCACAAAATGGCCCCCAGTCTCGATTAAGCATAAGAGTGGACGGGATTTAAGTGAATTTCTCATACATAACGTAATGTGAATGAAAATGTCGGATATTTAATTCAAAACGAGCGGGGAAAAATTTCTCTATTTTAAATACACATCTTGTTTTGATTTACCTACTGCAATTCGATCCATTTCAATGCTTTGTTTAAAAACTTAAAACAACTATCGGTAGAATTACTCCTTCTTCATTTAGATCTGTCGATCTGTTTTGGCAAAAAGTTACTTCTCTTGAGACGTCGAGATCAAACTGTCTCTTCATCTTTTAGACTGTCTGCTGCAGTGTTTTCCAGCCTTCTTTATGTAATGCCCCACCGTAGTCTTTTCAAAAGTCAGATGCTCCACCGGCATCTTTTTAACATACATCTCAGTAAACAGCAGGTTAATTTTCAAATCATATTGTAATATGTTTGTAAACATATAAACCCCTAATGAAATTTAATAAAACCTTTTTTTATACATATATTATAACTGAAATGATTACAAAACACAAATTGAAAATTCAATTAAGTAGAATAAAATAAAAATGAAAACAATAATAAAACACGAGTGACAATTGAAATTGAGTACAAACACACACATATCTTGACGCTTAATTCATGATTAAATTCAGTTACGATTGCTACAAAGAAATTTGATGTCCGGATCTAACTTAGTTAATTTCAGTCTTAGGTCTTCTCATTGATTGATTGATTTGGTGTTTATTTTGTAGAACTCCATATTTAAACTTATAATTAGAAATCAAACACTGATTTGAGTCTACTGAACACTTTATTTTATTTTTACAAATATAAACATATAAAAATAAAAACTTCGTGACAATTGTTTCGCCTTATTAGGGCATTTTCAAACGAATGTGAAGATTATTTGGATTGAATGTCCTTATATAGTTATATAATTCAAGGTACTTAAGTAGAAAATAAAAATAATCTCATGAACTATAGCATGTACATTAATCATAATTGAGGGAAAAACCAATGGTTCAGGGTGAGGCTAAGTGTTTAATAGGTAATGGGGAATTTAGGTATTTATATTTGAATTTCGGGGAAAATATAACAAAGTAAGTATTTATTGATATACAAGTATGTATTGTGAGATAATTAATGAAACTTTATAGTTTTGTAAATTTAGATAATTGTTGTCGAAAAAATATCAATAATATTATAACATGTTGCTGTTCATTTTAATTTTAAAATATGAATCATGTTAATAGATGAATCATGTTACAATTGCATTTATATATTTTGATAAGAAATTCTTAAAATTAGAAATATTGTACAATAATACATTTGTGTTTATATAAATTTCCTCATAATATTTCAATCATATTTTAAAATTAAAATGAACAGCAACCTGTTATAATATTATTGATATTTTTTCGACAACAATTATCTAAATTTACAAAACTATAAAGTTTCATTAATTATCTCACAATACATACGTGTATGTCAATAAATACTTACTTTGTTCTATTTTCCCCGAAATTCAAATATAAATACCTAAATTCCCCATAACCTATTAAACACTTAGCCTCACCCTTAACCATTGGTTTTTCCATCAATTATGATTAATGTACATGCTATAGTTTATGAGATTATTTTTATTTTCTACTTAAGTACCTTGAATTATATAACTATATAAGGACATTCAATCCAAATAATCTTCACATTCGTTTGAAAATGCCCTAATAAGGCGAAACAATTGTCACGAAGTTTTTATTTGTATATGTTTAGATTTGTAAAAATAAAATAAAGTGTTCAGTAGACTCAAATCAGTGTTTGATTTCTAATTATAAGTTTAGGTCTTCTCTATACCTCTATTAGTTATACCCAATTAATTTCGTTTTTTAATGAGTAAATCGCTTATGGTGCTAAAACTACATTCCACCAAATAAGATGAGGGAAAGGGTAATAATATATTAGGATATTTTGTGTTAGTTTCTTCGCAAATCCATGCCATTATTCCTACATCCTGCACAGTTTCTGTGTTTTCAGATATTTTTTGAAATTGTAACGGTTTTCATTCTATTTTAAGTACAATTTGGCGTATATTTCAAATTTGTACATCTCAGGCATTTTTTTGTATGACCGATGAGTATTCCCCTTAATTTGTGGAATGCCGACGTATCTCATCTCTGCAGCGTGGTGCCCCACCTCTGAGAAGTTGTGCCCCGCTGGTGGAAACACTGGTCTACTGGGAAGACGATGACTAGATTAATTACTATTTTGATGAATATTAAAAAACTTTGATACAAGGGACAATTTATTAAACCCATGGTTGGTGAAGTGAACTAACTTACATTTCAAAGGTGAAGTACATTTCTGTAATCAGTATAATCAAAAAATCTTATTTCCTGGTTCATTACATACAAAACATCCACGTTTATTAATCAAAACAGTCTAGTAAAAAAAATAGGCAAAAAGCTCACAGAGTTTTGAATAGAAACGTTTGACATTTTATCAGTTTGACCACTTCACCGGGAATAAGCTTAATTGTACCTTATAATTTAAAAGGAAGTTGGTGACAGATAGTGTAATAATAAAATCGTGACCGACCACAATCCACCCTAGGGACCTTGATCTGTGACCGACTCACGGTTAAAGGTCTGAGGTTTGTACCACATTCTGTTTCCCTCCTTTTTCTAAAAGCGAGTTATTTACAGTTCGTTGGAAAGCCCCAAAATTGAAATGTTTGCAAAGAACGCAAATTTTACTTTAAGAAAAAGAGCCACTTATAAAACAGAAATCCTTTTCTGACATTTCCTTTATTTTTCCAATGAATCCTTTCAGTTTAAAGGATCACCTGCCTCCTATACGTACGTTACCTAAATGGCTAGATTCGGAAATTAAGGTCTGCAGTAATGATTACAATAAAAAAAACATGTATGTAGTGAAAGAAATATTTATTTGTTTAACATTTAAATGTCCTTAAAGGAATCTATTAATTCTATTCATGTAAAAATCACTAACTGGTTAACTGAATTACAATAGCGCAACGTGCATAATGATTCTAAATTTTTTGTTTTAATGACTGCTTATAAAAGTTGGTAATTAATTACATTGTTTAATAACATATGAAACATGTTAATTAAATTTTGAAGACTACAGTCTTCCTAAGAATAGGTTATCTTACTGAGGTACTTATTTTTTCTCATAATTTACATTCCCTTGTAATTGTAATTTTGAATGAATAAATAAAAAATAATAAAAAAATCATAAAAAAAACATTCAGCTTTTATTTATTTATTTATATTTTTACATTAATTGTATTCTTTTTTTTATACAGAATAATGTTCCCTCACTGGGGTGGGGTGTCCCGTGCCGAGAGAAACATTTTACAAAATGTGAAACACGCCTAAGATTAGCTATTTAACAAAGTTGACATAATAATAACAATAAAAAAAACGTAATTAATCTAATTAACCTAATTATCATTAACATAATAAAAAACTAAAATAATCATAAAAAACTTAACCAATTTATATAGACCAATAGAACAAATTTCATCAACAGTACACACATTTTACCTATTTGGCTTGATCCACTCATCGATTCATGCGCAACCCACCTCCACTATCCATTTCTTAATAGCAATTTTATATTGTGAGAACTTACTAATTGTCCTTATGGATAATATAAGTAGATTGTACACTTTAACCGAGTGGTAGGCCAATCCTCTTTGACCGAGGGTTGTATTTATTTTTTATTTTTTTGCTGCATCAGGGTGGAGTATCTAGTAACTCTTGTATTTGTAACGGAAGGTAGAGAATAATGTTTACGTGCGTATAGTAACAAAGCTTTTACATAAAGTTGTTTTATAGATTTTACATAAAGATTTTAAAATATACCGAGGGAGCTAGTTCTGATTAAGATAATTTTTATGAAAGCTTAATAATTAGAAAACCTGGAATGTACTCGTATCAATCTATTTTTTAAAAAATAAAATAGAAAAAATTTGAATAACATCTTTTATACAAGCTTTTAATGTGAAAAAGATTCATATCTTTCCGAATTTCTGAAAAACAAGATTTTACATTGAAATAAGCGGACATATAATGAACAATATTTTGAGTTTGTGCAAATTTTTGTAGACAAGAACTGGATTCAACTCCCTGGGGAGCTGTTTGCATGTGCATGGGTCGTTCCTGATTGTGTCGCTATAAACTGTGTCTCTGTCCCTAATCAATTAATGAACAATGTTGTTAGTAAATAAATATATAAATATAATTATTCCTTCTCAAAAATTAAAAATATAAATACATAATTGAAATAAAATCATTTACTTGTATGCAACGGAATAAAAAGTGGAGTAAGTATAACTTAATTATGTGTAATACATAGATGAATAAAATAAATTTGCTTTTCGAAATAAATAGTATAGAAAACAAAAAATATTTAAACTCAAAATAAAGAATTCTGTATTTTTCTGAAATCAAAAATTGTACCTACCTATGGTTAAGAATATATTGAAAAATAAACAAATATCTGAGTAGATAAATATTTGATTTAACTCTGTGTGTCAACAGAGATAAAGATCCTTAAAAAGAAGCATAAAGGATTTTTAGGGATTATGATCTGTCATTGTTTTAAACAAAGGCAAAAATGCGAATGTTTCACATTGAGTGATATTCACAGGTGTCTTGTGAAATCTTAGTCGTCCATGTTTACTTAATAAAAAGGTTCTACATACACCTATTTTGAAATTCATTTATTTGTATTTAATTTCAATTTTTGAGATGTGAGTCAGAACTCTATTGGTCCGAAGTCCTGTTTTGAGTTGGGATGAATAATAAATTTAGCACAAAAAATATTGCGTAAAATAAGAAACACAACTTATAATAAATCATAACACATCAATATAAAAAGACCAAAGAATGACAAAGACTTGATTTGCATGAAACAAAGTAAAATATTTAAAAAAGCGTAAAGGAATTTCCTACTCAAATTCCTCCCACCAAGGAAAATCCAGTCCCGAATCGCTTTATTGAAAATTTTAAATAAAAAAAATACAATTTAAGTATGTCTAAATGTTTGTAGACAGGCTAGATTTTCTCCCTAGGTAGTTAATATACATAATTAATATCTAAATATGTTGCAACTATCTAAGGGAAACTAAAACGTTTTTTAGAAGGGAATATGCGTGTCTATTTATTTACAGGGCCAATAACCTTTTTTGTTTTTTGTGAAATCACAAAAGAAAAAAAAGTCAATAGACGGAAAAATTTAGAAAATGTAGATATTCAAAAATAGGTGGAATGGTGAATGTTACACAGTGTGTAAAATGGCCACTTAAACCATCCAATGACATATCATAAACCCTGTAAATGCCTAGACTTCCATATTACCTTCTCAAAAATGATTTATTAGACCATAATTTTGTCTTCTTAAATCATTATGAAACATTAAGCTCTAAAAAAGCAAAAAGACTTCCGAAAAATACCAAAAATAAAAGGATTTTATTTTTATAAATATTTTAAACCATTTCCTAAGAGTTGAATTTTCTGGTCAATTAATAAACTAAATAAAATATTAAACTCATGCTCAATACCAGTAAAATATTTAATGATAGAGCAATTACTTACTAACGTAAAATTCTAAAACTCGTCTCACACTTCATGATTTCATATTAGTTATTCAGTTAGTGATTTTTCAAAAAACGTATATTTTAAAATGCACATCTTATGACTAAAAAAATAAATAAATAATACAATTCCAACTACCAAAAGAAGCTACTTTATTTTTTTTACTGGCTACTACAAAAAATGATTTTATAATTATTAATCAGTTCGTGTAGTTTCTAACATCAAAATTGGTGTCTTGAATGAATTACTTTAATAAATTTTTCATTAATTTCAAGCCTTATCTAAAAAAATATTATGTTAATTTATTATACATTTTTTATGATCACGAACAATTAATCTGTTTTTTTTTATGGAAAAAAAAAAATTTGATGCAATAATGATCGGTGATACCCGTTCAGATAAATGTTTTGATATGCTTTAAAAGCTTTTAATTATAAAAAATCATAGATGTTTGAAATAATGTTGAAAATATTTTTTTTTATCTATTGTGAGTTTCAACAATTTAGTAATACATTAAAAATGTGCAAATACTTGCAAACATGTACTAGATTTTACAACTTAAGGAGTTCATCAAGATCGATTGGTATTTAAAAAAGATGGAGAACTTTTCATAGAAGGATATATGGAAATCCAGATCCTTATTGGACTTCTAATAATATTTCAAAGCGTCTAGTTGGTAAAATAATTCGGCCAAATCTCACATGTTTTAATCATCTAAGCTCTGTCTGCACCCGATGGTGCATAGGGCACTGTACTGTTTCACTAAATGCAGCGTAAATTGATCATCTGTTACATGAAGTTAAGGTGATCAGGCTTACGCTCCAGGTGCCGGTCCAGGAACATGAGATTTTTAAATATTTCATGTCAACCTCAGAAATCGAACCTTGAACCTAAAGCATTATAGGCAAACGCCCCGACCACTGTACTACAAGGTAGACTTATTTCCACTCGGTTTCCCTTTTTGGGATTTTTACCCCAGAGTAGTTTTACCACTCGTCAAGGATTCTGGTTCTAATGCATACATATAACTACATATATCATTAATTATTATTTTAAAAAATATATTTTAAAAACCTTAATTCGCCTGAACATATTCATAAATTTGTCAATATTATTCACTCTCCGCACCTAATGATCAATAAGGCGTTGCATTAGTACACCAATCGCAGTGTATCTTGATCATTTTTGTTACATGAACGTAAGATGATCAGCCTTACGCCTCAGATACTATGAAATATTTTAGTGTAAAAACACATTTTTTAAATAAATATTTCACGCCAACCATGTCGGTAATCGAACCCGAGACCTCTTGTATGGTAGACAAACGCGCTGACCACTTCACTACGAGGCTGACAAATATAACATTTTTGTTAACCGTTTTAAAATTCTAGGGTCTTTATTTCAATTACGCAAAAATGGACAAATGGAGTAATTGAAAATTTATAAATGTTCAAATATAGGTAGAATGTTTATTGTTACGCACTTCTAAAAGTGACTTAAACCAGCCACACCATAAGTCCTCTTAATGCTTAGATTTTCATATTTCTTCTCAAAAAAAAGTTGACGATCCCGCTGTAACACAAGACAAGTTATAACAAATAATTAATAGATATAATTAATTGAATAATTTTAATTGTACTATTTATATTTAAAGTTAAATTGGTTTTTTTATATCATAAGAGTTGTAGCTTAATAATATATATAAAGTAGTTAACACATTATTTTATCTACATTTTTTACTATTTGCTAATGTTTGCTCGTGAGTTGTCTTCATGATTTCTCGTTTTGTCTTGTTTCGATATAGATGTAGACTCTGTGCTTATCCAGAACACATCAGCAGATTTCTGAAAGCAATAAAATCAGTTTAATTTAACATAATACAACAGAGACGGAGAGCATTTTAGAGAAGGAAATGTTACGAAAGAAGTTACACCTATTAAAAATAAAAAGCAATTTATAATTAATATTTCATTTACATTTCTTCGCTTTAGTGCGATTTTGTTCAATAGACCATTTTTAATGAAATTGAAGTAAGCATGCAGGAGTTTTGAGAAAGCCTTTATTTATAAAATTTAAATAAAAAATAAATATTAAAAAAATAAAATAAGAGATTTTTTAACGAAAACTGTTTTATGTTGTGGTAATTATTTACGTGTAATTCGTAAAAAAACTTAAAAGCTCTTTTTCTGGAGATTTGTGTTTTGGTCTTTTGGAAGAAAAAAATTAACTGAAGCGACGATTTGCGACGCGTATAATTTCAAAGTGGAAGTAGATAAACGAAAATTCAGACAATGACAGAACGTCTTGGTATAACCTTAATTGACGAGAAAATCCTAAGGTTTTATGTAAAATAAAATATAAAAAAAACAATTTATAGTTGCAAAATCCAAAGTTATCCCTTAGTTAAGTACATAGTTGTAGTACATACAGTTGATAAAACTAAGGTATTTCAAAGTAAATAAAAATATTATGTTTTTTTAAATGAATTTGTAACATGAGGAACGAAATATACAAAGTCTGAAAAAAAACAATGTTTCAAAATTGTCTCATCGTAAAGTTATTAAAAATTAAGCAATTGAAAATATTTTTTTATTTAAGTTAAAATATATATTTATATTAGATATAGTTTTTGCCTCAGCAATATCTATATTTTTCTTTTTAAAAGTATTTTTTATTTATCATAAAGATTTAACAATTTTTGTTTTAACAAAATATACTGAATATTTTTTTAAAATAAAATAAAATATTTTTCCTTTTAGTTATCCATAAAAAAAAATGTAAAAAAAACATCATCAAACATCTCCTCAACATTTTTGACACGGTTACTTATGCTGATGATGCTGCCAGGACAACGATAATAAAGTACCTAGATATATTTAGATAAAAATATGTAAATTAATTCTTATGATGTCGCTCTAGTCTACACACGGAACAAAAATTGATATATCTTTATATTTTTTTAAAACAAGGAAGTGGTATTTTTTGTAATCTTCAAATGCACTTTTTACCCCGAATTTGGAAAGTAAACTTTGTACGACAATACAAAATTTTATTAAAAAAATATTTATCCTTGATATGCGAAAAATGAATGTGACGCCAATACAGTAATAAATCTGTATAAGAGAGAGAATGAAGATACTTCTCTTGAGAATGAAGACAGAGATTCTGTGCTGTGGCCAGTGTTTGTGTGGAAGAGATTCAGTCGGTTATTTGCAGTGATCGGGGGTGCACCCTTGTAAGATGACCGGTGTATTTATGATTTTGAATTTATTTTGGTAAAACAGGGCTTAATTATATAATCATATAACAGTATATCTCTTTGTTTTTTTTTTAAAGTCTAAAGTAAAGAATATTCCGTTTTTTGCTTATAGTAACACGATGTTGCATCACTGGGCTTAAAGGGTTTTTTATCACAGCCTTTTAGGAGTTCATGGATTATGTTTATAAATATAAGTTAGTTTAGTTTATGTATGTATTGTACTCGTCATACCAAAAGTAAATAAAATTTTAATTAAAAAAAAACACGTTAACATTTTTATCATCATCAACAATCAACGTAACGTTTCTTTTATTTTGCTTGGCACTTAGGAACTTTACCCATAAAATTATTAATGGGAAAAGTAATGATATTTGACCCAAGTCGTAAAATGATCTGCTATTTATTGTTTAATTACTTGGACACCATACAAACAATTCAAGAAACATCTCATACACCATTTTGTATTTTATCTTGAGGTATTTATTATGATTTATTCTTGGATATTTATTTATGTATTTTTAGAACAATAATAAATTACGATGATACCAAAAAGTTAATAACCCTGTGAGCCAAGTGAACCCTGTTTTTACATGAACATCTATTAACAAATCTTTTGGTTCTTCCTCGAATTGAAAATTTTTGTTCTCGGCAATATTTTTCGTTATAACTTTCAAGTGTATATATAGTTTAGAATTTTTAATAATTAGTATATAGTTAAATGATTATTCGATATACGTTAATATAAGAAAATTCATACATAATAATGATTTCACTATTTTAAGACCAAATAAAAAATTAAAAAAAGAAAATACATAACTTTACACATCAACAGTGTCAGAAGATTTTTTTTTTAATGTATGTAGTTTTAACGCCCTCCCAGAAATTTTATCATCTCTAAAGAAATGTTTAAAGATATTTTGAAAGAAAACTAAAATAATATTTCAATCGATTTTTTTATTTTTTTAAATAATAAAATACGCAGTTGATATATCATATACGGTATGAGTATGTTTGAGAATGTTAATGAAAAATAAATATTTTTTTAAAAAAGTAATGATCTCCCGCTTAAAACAGTTTCATCACTGTATAGAGAAGCTTGTGTACATAATATGTTAGATAAATGCAAGAAATATTTGTTGTGTTCAATGTTTTTTTGTTGTACACCACATATTTGAATATTTTTTGTCTTTGAGTATCATGTAAGTAATTATGTTTTGTATGTTCAATACGTAGCACAATCTACGAACTCATACATGATTGTGTTTCTGGTTTGCATGTAATGTAATGAATTTTGATATCACGACTGCTGATCGTGTAACTCTTTTCCTTTTTCCTTAAAAGCTCTTATTCATTTTCCTTCTTCTTTTGTGTCTGAATCTTTAATAAATACGATTTGATTCGTTAAAAAAGATGACAGTAGTGGGGATGACATAACATCTTAAGAACTAATATAAACTTTTAAAAATATTACAATTTTTTTATCAAAATTTCTCAATAACATATTTTTTCAAATTAATTTTAAATATTTCAATTTTGTCTATTTCCTTAATTTCTTTTGGTAACTCATTGTACAGCTTCAATCCCTTGTACAATGAGTTTTGAGATTATTTTTTTCTCCGCATTGGTAATCTTATCTTTTTATATGTATGACATTGTTGGTTAAATTTTATTTTTTAAAAAATAAAATATTTGCGTTCTTATGATTTACGCAAATATTTAATTTTGAGGGCCATTTTCAACGAGTTGTAAATAACTCGGACTATTAGAAAATGGAATCGAGTCGGGGTAGAGTAGGATTTGAACCATGGACCTTTGGTCCGTGAGTCCAAGACACTAGCTACAGGAGCACAACCAGAGTTATTATTGTTTTTATTTTATTCATCCCCTTAATCATTTTATCTATAAAAATTACTACATTATGTTTAATTTGTTGCTTTACTGTGAGCAATGCAATTTCTTTGTGCATTATTTCTACATTAGAATAGATATTTCTTTTGAGTATAATCCTGATTGCCTTATTTTGAAGAATTCGTTTATTTTAATTTCTCCTTCATTACATAAAAAAAATGGAAGAACTGCAATTTATGTGTGGACATATCATTGTTTTATATTTAAGAAAACTGCTTTTTAAATCTATTACATTTCGTAATCTTCCCATAAATGAAGTTTTTTTTGTTTTTGTTACATATTGAGTATGTTTTTGAAATTTAAATATCTATCCATGTAGACCTCGAAATACTTTATTTCATCCACATAATTTGTATTCAAATTATCAATATTGATATTGTAACCCTGGGTGTTCTTGTTATGTTTTAAATGTCTTAATATCAAGTATTGTAATTATGTAATGATGTTATTATGTTTAATAAGATATGTTTCAAAATTGTATAAAATGTCTCCCTCGGCACGGGACACCCTACAAATAAAAAAAAGTAAATAAATATTTTTTTACAAAAAAAAAAAAAAAATAACAATTCAAAATACAACTTTGTGCTCATTATAGAACGTATTAAACTCAAAAATTAAGTTTTGATAATTCTTACCTTTTCTTCTCTTCGGGTGTAGATCTTCAAAACTGAACCAGATCCATTTTTGGAACATTCCATTGGCATAACGTTGTTTTCTTCTGTCAATTCTGTATAAATCACAGATGGATTTGAAACAAATGTATCATCTTTTAATACAGTATTGTTTTTGATTTTGACGAAAAAATGAGCATTTGAGTTTTTAGTACAGAACGCATTTCTTTCATCTGGTTCGAAGTTTTTATTTGGAGAATTCATTTCTCTGCTGTCTTCGGTTTTTACTTCTTCATTTTCTTCATAGGAAGAGCAGCTTCCATCTATTTTGCACTGACGAAGTTTCTCTAGGCTAGTAGCTGGACCGGTTTCTTCTTGGTGTGTTGGAGAATTGATTTCAAAGTATGTTTTAAGCTTCTCAATTTCTTCCTTATACTCTTCATCAAGTCCAAATCTTCTGAACTGATCTGTTTGACTGACAACAGAGTCATATGCCGGTGGAGGTCCAGGAGTCAGAGGTCTCCTGTAGGGTGGAAGGGATGTTTCGTAATACTGAAAAAGAAAGAAAAAATATACTTAGTTTTGGTGGTTTTTGTAGCGATTTTTACCTTATACAAAATTATGTATTTTTTCATGATTTATGTTATTCTGGTTAACAATGTTTTGAGTTTGTCCAAATTTTTGTAGACAAGGACTTCCTGGGGAGCTGATAACATAAACATATTACAACAGAGATGAAGAACATTTCAGAAAATGTAATATAGAAGTCTAGGCATCTACAGGGCTTATGACCTTGTACACACTTGTGTAAAGTGGCCACTTAAACCAGCCAATGACAGGTCATAAGCCCTGTAGATGCCTAGACTTCTATATTACCTTTTCTTAAATGTTCTTCATCTCTGTTGTAATATGTTAATTATTCTGATTAGTTTATTGTTAATTCAGTTAGTTAATAAAAACAAATTAAAATTATTGGTAAGTTATCCAAATTTAAATTAAAATGGATTCAATTTTAGATTTATTTTATATACAAGTGGTTGAAAATGTCCTATGAAATCAAAACGTTCATAATTCAAACATTAATTGAAAAGTCTTTTGTTAAAATATTCAACCTGTGTTCCTGCGAATGAAGAATAAAGTTATGAGTGTGAAATAGAACTTGAACCCTAGATCATTGTTTTCAACTCAATTTCATTTCAAATTCAGATTTATTTTACTTTACCAAAATAACATTACAAATAATATAAAATATTTAAACCGTAATGTTGAGACAACATATGAAACCATGAACCTTCGATCAGAGGTTTGATATTATTGAGGTATATTCTCTCCAATAGCAAGAGTATTTGGGTCATAAACATAATTTAATTGATGTGAAAGATGTCGATTTCCAAAGCGATTAATGTTCATCTGCCTGACTACTATTCCAATTGGCATAACAACACGCACATTGGTTTTGGAAGCTGGAAGGTAAAACGGTATGTGCTGACGTTGTCGTAAATCACCACCAGGAACATAAAAATTGATTGTCTCTAAAATAACTGATGATCAATGAACACTATCAGGTAAAAATCTGGTAAAAGAATATCAAGTGGGGATAAGTCTGCCTCTTGGCGCACCTGCCTATCATGGTTAAGGTGTTTGTTTTGAATCCGCGCAGTGTCAACGTTAATTTGACTCTTTTTACGGATGTGGGAAGACCGGCAGCTGGCGGGTGTAGAGAAGCCAAGTAGATCGCGACGCCGACGCCGACGGTGGGATGCTTCTCTGCTCAATATCTGCACAGTACCTATGTTTATTGTATTACTTATATATATATATTATTTATTCAAAGAAAGCAACAGCCATTGTAACAACAACAAAAAACAATATTTGCAAATAAATCAAAATTATACTTCAATTTTAGTTTTCTATAATAAGAATGCAAAAAAAAGCGTACCGCGAAAAGCCTCTCTGTGCAATTCCTCTTGTATACAAATAAAATATAACAATATGAATGGAAAAGAAGATAAAAGTGTAAAAAAATTTTTTTTGTTGACTCAGTCTTAAAAAAATCCTTTCGTCAGTGGATGTATACGGAGTAACCCCAGATCAACCTTTCTTCATTTCTTCTTTTAAACGAGAGAAAACGTATATAATGTCGCGGGTGTACTAGCAAAAAACTTTAATTCTCAAATCCCTGTTTTGAGAATTAAAGCTTTTAAGTTTTGTTTCAATTTTACTATTTTATATCTTAATTAAATAAAGTAAGATGTTAAGTGCTCATTTAAGAACATGTTTTGAATTTTTCCGTTTATTAATTTTATATTTAGTAAATATTAAGTTATTTAAAGCTTTTAGCCCGAATAAATACCCTGTGTATGACTTAACCTTAAATTATTTTTTTAAACTACAGATATGTATATGAAATTTAATATGGCTTAGTGTATTTTGCCAGTTTGTAGAGCATCAAAAACTTTACAAAACTGCATCATTAAGTCAAATCCGCATATTTTCAAGTTGACGTTTTTTGCCAGTATACCCACGATATAATATAATATGAAAATATACAAAAAATACGACTATTATGATTTTTTGTTATTATTATTATTATTATTGTTTTTACTGTTTATTTATATATCTATGTGTAAATATGTGCATTCATTTCTGTGTGTGTATGTAAGCAGATATATTATATATACCAAATAATGTATCTAGAATATAATTCTATCACTTATTAATTTTAGAAGCCCAGTAATGCAGACCAGAAACCAATCTCTATTTTAAATTTCTAAATGTTGCACTAAATTGTTCCAAAATTCATTTGCAAGTATAACCTGCAATACGTGTAATCAGAAATTAAATCAAATTGATATTAATAACATATATTTAACTTCCTTTAAAAATGAAATTTCCAAATATAATTCTAGTGATGATTTTGCGCCTTGAATCCGCAGCCTATATTATGCAGGTTATGTGCAGTTCTGTATGTAGGCACATAACAAATGTACACTGCATGGTCAGCTATAGTTGTATTATATATTATAATGTGCAACTGTGTGACCAATATTCAAAAGTAGATATATTTTTAATAATATGTATTACATTTACATTTTTAGTAATATTAGTTATTTTATGTTATGTATAATTTTTATGTGACAAATGACATTTACAACAACAATATTTTGTGGAAGCCTCTAATTTGACTTTATGATATGTATTTATAATATAATTGTATCTTATAAATTTAAAAATGTCTGTTGGCTTTCCAATGAAATAAAAAAAAATATATTAAAATATCTAAAAATAATGTAAACGAATTCCTCGACATGGGCTATGCCCAGTGGGGTGTTAATATAGAAAAGAAAGTGGCGTTGTATTTTTTTGCCTATGGCGCGGGGTTTTTTTTTTTTTTTTGTTTACCTAATTTCACTTTTTATGTCACTGTAATTGAATAATTCTCAAAACCGTGAAATCAGTCGATTATTTTATTTTTATTTCTGCAAGCAACATACGAACGTGCGAACAATGAAAACTGTATTTTTCAACCATAAACGTTCAAAATACACTCGTAATAAATTGCCAACAAATGTATTTACTTTTTTGCCGCGAATTTAAATTAAAAACGTTACGGTGAATTCTTTCCCATTCGTTTTGCAACTCGAACAATGTGAAATTGATATACGAAAGCGCCGTTGTACAACAACATGTGTGTAAAGTGTGTCTACAGATCAGTTACGGAGTCATTGCAGTGTTTGGTAAAATAATTGGGGGCGCGGGTTAGATTTCAGCGGTTTTACGAATTTCAGTTGTTTCAGTCGTAGACATTTTGACGCGCGGACTTGATTGAAAAATGAAACCCATGAACAAAACATTATTTTTAAAGGAAAAATTATATATCAGGCATTTAAAAATTCAACAATATTTATAGTTCGTTCAAATGTTTGACGACAATACTGGAGTTCACTTTTTGGGAAGTTATAAATATTGACATATTACAACAGAAATGAAGAATATTCATGTTGGAAATATTTTTTGTACCCAAATTAGATCAGTTGAGTCTACAGCATCTGTGGTTACAACAAGATAATACCACGTCACTTACGGCTCATGCAACGATGCAAAATTTAGGAGAAACTTTTCTCGATGTAAATCGACTGGCTCCCATGATTATTTGATTTGACCACACCCGATGTTTTTCTATAATCTAGCAAACCAAAGACAATTCTGATGCTTAAGAATAACACCCAAAAAGAAATTGCCAAAATAATACCAAAAGTTAGTGTTTAGTATAAAACAGCATTTATTAATATTATTCCTGGCCGATTACCTTTCTTTCTCATTTTCCCCTTGACCCATTCTCATGGTACTTATCTTACATCAAGATATAAGAAATAAAAAATACAAAATTTGTATTTGAAACAAAACAAAAAAACATTTTGAAACATTACACTAAAGATTCATAATTTTTTTTGGATTCGTCACACGTCGTTCTAAAAGTAATCATAAATCATTAAATAATTCACAGTGAATTTCATCACCCAGTGCCCAAAATTAAAAACATCTTCATCGTATCAAAAGTAGGTCCATTTCCGAGCTCCTTTCCTATCTTAAAATATTTCCAACCTTTTACAAAATTTAACGAAATTCGTTTTTCGCTACAGTCCGCTTTTCGTTAACAGTCAGCATAAATGTAATAAAACATATGCTTTAGAGAGATAGCATTTAAGCCACGAAAAAAAGCAGCCACATGATTGACATCATATTTCAAACGAATTGTTAAAAGCCATTGAATCAATTCTTCTTGCGGTGCCTTATTAGGTTCCCCCGACGTTAGCGATCACTACAGCGAAAGAATCTCGGTCCTACGCTACTCCGAGGCCTCCAGCGAGATGTGACTCACTACGACCCTACTGACGGTCCGAATCAATTAGTAAAATTTAAATAATGAAATTACGTTTCACTGAAAAGTTATTTTAAAAAAAAACGTCAGTCTGGAACATAAAATGCCTTCTGCATATCCATAGAATTTTATGTACAAGTTTATTGAGTTGAGACAGGAAAGTTATACTAAGGGGATGTAATGTTAAAATCGGAGAGGTCGGATAGAAACTGGAGATAAAAATCATTTATGGGGCATCCTAAAAGGATATTTGCACATGGCAGAATCCCGCACATTGATTCTGAACAGGTAAGAACCATTGCAACAGTGCTTTTCCGCATATAGAGTGCATGCTCTTTTTTAGTCATGTCCACCCGTCGGGATGTCGTGGGATATAGTCATGCGACACTCGGGGGATGAGTTTTAATGGTCGCGCGTCATTAGGGCTCGGGCGGCGCTGAAAGGGTTCCCAGCCGCGGATTGTGTTGAGACAGGACATGGCAATTAAAACAATTTCATTTGACTTTAGGAGCGAACAGCGTGCCACATGTGTTGTTGGTACACGACGTATCATTATACTCTAGCCATAATATTTCATTTTGAAGGAACCGATGCTACGCGACGCGACGTCCAATGAATGATACAAAAAAACGAGATTTTTTATCGCTTTCAGAAACAATATATTTTTGATTTGAATAAACAAAATTTATTTCTCAATAAAATATATTTATCATCTGAACGAAATTGGCGAGTTAAAATAATACATTTAAAAAAAGGGTTTTTTTCATTTTAAATTGGTTACTTTTTTATTTATTCATTTGAGTGATCCGTTTGAGTAAAGGTATGTATATTGTGACAATTTCTGAATTTTTTTTTATGCCGCGGTTACCCGCAAAACTTAAAAAAAAAAAAATATAAATAAATTTCAGAAATGGTAAATATATTTTTTAATTCAATACAAATCTACTTTTATACATCTAGTAAATGTTATAACTGTAACTCTCCAAAAAAAGAGACTACCTCTTGTGCTTGGAGAGTGACTTACACTGTTTTAGTTGTTTATTCATTAGAGTTTATAGAATTTTGAATATACGAACGAGTACATGAAAAAAAAACATAGGATATATGAAGAAAAACAGAAAATAATAATACATTCATACTATTTAAAATTTAATTCAGTTTTTAAACTTGTTCGAAAATTTTCTTTAGATTTACTTTGAATTTATTTATTGATGTATTCTTTTTAATAGTTTTTAGTTCGTTGGGGAGATTATTGTAATTTTTAACACCTTTGAAGACAAAGCTATTTTGACCATGACTTGTGTGGAATTTAGGGATTTCAAATTATTTTGGTATCTGAGTGACTTATTCATCTCAATTTTTTTATTTTATTTATACATTTGTGTAATGGAATTTATTTTATAAATAGTGTCTAGAAACTCAAACAATGTTTTTTTTTCGACAAGGTGGTCACGACCTGATGCAAAATGAAATCTCAAGAAAATTAGAATTAGCTTTAGAGCTATAACGTATATTATATTTTCCCGTTATATTATAAATACTCTGACCGCATGACACAGTGTATGTGATTTTGACAATTGATATTTTAAGAGAACAGAAATACATAATAGTTTGTATGATTAGAAATACTTTTTGATAGGTCATTAAAAAAAAACCTTTAGGAATTCTACGTATTTATTTATTTATTTTGTTCATTAACGCCCAAAAGGCATTTACAAAAAATAAAAATGAAATACATGCTAACATACTAAATAATAAACAGAATATACAGAAAAAAAAAGTGAAATTAGTTAAAAAGGATATGATAAAAAATATTACAAGTTAAAAAGAAAACAGTAATAACAAAGGTACGCAAGAAAAAACAGTAAGCATATAAACAAAAAATGCAAAGATATAAGCTTATGAAATAAATTCTGTAAGGCAAACAATAAATAAAGTGGTACGGTAAGCAAGAAAGACATTTTTAAGTTAAATTAATAAACAAGCAAGCATATATTATCACGAAAAAATAAGAAATAAGAAATAAGAAATAAAAATATGTATCTATGAAATGCGTATTTGCCAATACTACAGTGCAATTTGATATAATTGTAAAAAAATAAAAAACAAGTATAAGGTAATAAAAATAAACAAGTAAGTATTTTTTTTAATTTATGAAATTGAATTGTCAATAATAGTTTGACGAGCAGCTACAAATAAACTTGATATTGTGGACTTATAAGAAGGTAAAGAATTGGACAGAATGTCTGCAGCCGTTCCATAAGTGTTATCTAACCTATGCAGTCTCGGTATCAATGAATTGTTTTGTTGGTTGGAATAAGTACTGGAGCAATGAAACAATAAAGTACTCCTAGTGTTGACAGCAGGTACTCTAAAATTAATCGATTCAAGTATTTTTGGTGCGTCAAAAAGAGAGTTTACAATTTTATGCAGTACAATGAGATAATTAATAGTTCTTCTTTCAGAAAGTGTTGTTAGGTTAAGCAGTGTTAATAAATAGTCATAATTCACATTTTGTATTGGAATGTTTAGTTTGTAGTTTATATATCATAGAAATTTATGTTGAATGTTTTCTATATTATAAACATGAACATTATAGCATTATGCCTGATGTATGAAATTAAGTATTGATATCGGGTAGATAATTGCCTAGATTTTCACATTTGAAGCCCTACGTTGGGCGCCATTGTTATTTGAAGGGGTGTAATAGACATACAATTATACAAATAATACAAAATATTTTTTGGACACCATTATTTTGATTAACAAATTACAACAGGGATGGAGAATAACTTAAATAAGGGAATATGGAAGCCTAGGCATTTAAAGCGATTATGACCTGTCATTGAGTGGTTTAAGTGGCCACTTTACACACTGTGTTAAATTTACCATTTTGCCTATGTTTGAACATGCATATTTCTTCAATCCTTCCACTTGTTGATTTTAGAGAGCTGAAACCTTTATTGTTGTGAAGAGATTCATCTGGCTGAATTATTTCACATACTTCTAGGCAACGCCTGAAAACAATTTTCTTTATTTATTTTGATTTTAAAAGCTTTTTTTAATTGTATACGTATACATTATCTAAATCATCCATAAATAATGTTTCAGGATTACAAGATAAAATAAAAGGGGAGTCTTCGTAGCAAACTTCTGCTTGGCCTTATACATAAGTCATTAGTTCGGACAAATGTTTGGTCCATCATTAATTATAAATTTATATGTGTAATAAATTAAAACAGACAATCTGGAAGCAAAAGGGTCCACATATACATAATGTAGGAATTTCGTCAAACATATAATGATGGAATTCATCACAAGTTAGTGGTTAGAATACATTTACATCCCTTGCATTAGAAGGAGGTTAAGCTAGGGGTTTAAGCCATTAATTAGGTCCCCGTATGACTGAAGGATGTCTGAATAGTTTAGGCTTGGCTTTTTGGATTAAAACCGCCATATCAGTCACCATCGGATTATTAATTGATCCAGAAGCCAAAATAAGTAGATTCAAAATCCTAAATATTTAAATAAGTTTATTTTTATCGCGTATTTAGAGTGTGACATAGAACCCTGGACGAATATTTTCGATTTGACGGCTTTTTAAAAGAAATAATTAAAACATAGTGGAGATTATTCCACATAATGGTACAGTAAATAACTCGTTTTTCTACAGCGTATGATTATAATAAAATTGCCGTGGCCTGAAAATGGCCCTGATTTAAACCCAATTGAAATTTTGTAAGCAATGCCTGGGGCAAACCTGCAAATATTAAAACTCCAGACAGCGAAAGAGCTTAAGGCTCTAGAAAATTGTGGGATGAAGAGATTAAGAAAACAAATTAAACTTTAAAAAACAAATTGATTTTTTAAAGTTTAATTTTTAATTTATTAATTCACATGAAGATGCATGTTAGAAAAAAATGGTAACGTACCCCTAACTCTATGAGGCCAAGAACCGTAGGTCAAGTTAGGATACAACATAATAGAAAGTTGACACATGCATATAATTAAATAATACTACAAATAAAAATTAAAACATAAACTTAAATTTTAATTAACACCTGGACAATACGCTTAAACTCTTTGGATTATTAACGACATATTGCTGACTTAATGTTTCTTTTTTAGATTTTAAATTGTTTTATTAACTGCCCCAATTTATTTGTTTTATCTATTAATCTCCATGTACCCTTTAAACGTACCCGTCACACCAAATTATTTTACTGCACCGATGTAAACACTAATGCAGCAAAAAATTCATGCATACATAGAATTTGCAACTTGTATAATAATATTATTGGAGCCAATGCGAATTATATATTGAACTTGAATAATAATAAATTCAAAAAAAAAAAATCAGCGACAGCATGCATGGGTATATACAATATTATTTTTCATTATATTTTCAATTTATAAAGATTAATATGTACAAACATTTCAGTTATGGTTTTTTAAATTCTATTCTTGTAAAATATAACTTTATTGATGACAAATAACGTATATTGTTAACTATAAGTTTGAAATCATTTTTAGTCTAGTATGAAGTATCTATATTATTATAATCGTAATATTGAATACAAGTATATGACTGATTTCAATGAATAAATTTTAAAAAAAAATACATATTTATATTACTATTTATAAATCTATTCAATGTCTTGCAGCAGTATCCTGTAATGGTTTATTCTCTTAGATAAAATCCAAACTTGTACACTTCTCCGGAAAATAGCTTTCGTTTTGGAGAACTTAATATGTTTATCCAAGATATTTAATGCCACAAAAGAGAAATTACTCCGAGAGAAAGTCGTGCGTTTAAAATAATTCAGATTACAGAAAAACCTCGTACGAGCATTCCGCTGGGATCTTCTCTTGTAACCGCATGACCAGAAATGTGTCAATGATTAAAAAAAAAATTGTGAAATAATCTTCATAAATTAAAAAATGTTTTAGATGGGGTACATCGAAGTATCAATCTAAGAATTCATTTTTGTACATTTATTAGGGTAGGGGGTTCATGATAGTCGCCGTGCAATCTCCCCAGCCCACTAAACCATAGTGACTGGAAAAAAGCAAAATACACAGTTCAGAGAGTGTCAATTAATGCCGTCAAACAAATTGAGGGGCCAAAAAATATTAAAAATGATATTAATATGTATTTTATAAAATAAAAGTTTCTTTAAAATTCGATGTTTTTTAATATTTTAAAAATATATGATTTTATTTTAAAATAAAAATACCTCACACGAGAAAAGACAAACCAATGTTAAGTTATCTTATATTAAAATAAATAATACAACTTTGTTTTTATCCACTAATTAAAAAAAAAAAAGTTTTCCACCCACCGGTTTCAAAGAAAACAAGCTTCTTCGTCAAGGTTTACGTAACTAATAAATTGATTCCTATTTTATTTTTATCGTGTTTACTAAATACTACACGTGGACCCAATAAATCAAGTCGTCTTTTCCCATGTATTTCACGTTGAAAATAAAATATGAAAATAAGACAACTTAGAAATCTTAGAAATTAAAATAGCGATTCATAATAAGAAAAAAATAATTAATAACTAAATAAACAATATTTCTTTTAGTCCTCTCCTGTCTTGCTTTGAAAATATTGAAATCAAATTACCACCCGTGTAAGGAAAAAAATACTTGATTTATTGAGTCATCTTGTAGTATTTAAGTAAGCACGATAAAAATAAAATAGGAATTAATTCATAAGTTACGTAAACCTTGACGAAGAAGCTCGTTTGCTTTGAAATCGGTCGGTGGAAAAAAATTAAATAAAAAAATTAGTGGTTAAAAATAAAGTTGTTTTTTTAATTTTATTATAATGAATAACCACAAAGTTAGTGCTTCAAATATAAACTTTATATTAAGTTATCTTATTAAAATATGTAAGGACTGATTTTAATTTTACTTTAAAAATTTGAACATTTTTGTAAAATTTACATCGAAATATTTGGCGAGGCAATTTTTGTGACAGCTACTGTGTATTATCCTTGTAAATGTTCACTGAACGTTTGTAAAAATAAATTTAAATACCAAACAGGATTCTAAAACATACAAAAAATCAATTTAATCTTGAAATTACTTACAATTTTATAAAATGTAAATGTAAAAAAAAAATTAATTTATTTTTTTTACAAAGAATCTATTTTGCTTTCTGTTTTTCACCTGTTTAAAGTGTAAATCTTTACCGGAAGTGAGCCGGCGCCACGCCGGTGATGTCAGACGCCAAGATGGCGGCATTTCCGGAAGTAATTGGCGGGAAGCGATTTGAATTAGCGAACCCCTTGGGACTTGTCATTTCCCGCGAAGGTTCCGACGATGTTTATACAAGAAAATTGCTTCCTAAAAGCTAATCTTTGAAGGATACCTTAATTTGGAAAAAGTCCTGAAGATGTTCTTAGTCAATTTTTTTTTTCCGAATAACTTTGTTAAACTACATAATTTTTAGACCCTTACGAGGTTAATAATAGCTATAAGGTATTTAAAAGCAAATGTTTCATTTTCGAAACTTCTTAAAATGATAAGTGTCTTTCTTCAGTTTCGCGCAATATATATTTACTATCAATTGAAAAATAAACTTTTATACAAAAATATAATATGTCTTTACAATCAACTCGCTTAAATAACAAAACAAAGAAATTATAAGGCATTTCATTGTTATATGTATCAATAGCATTACGATAAGTAACATTGCATTGACAAACCTTTTGGTAAAAATTGGTAAAATATTATATTATATTTTATATATTAATGACTTATAACTGTATGATTTTAAAGGAAAAATTACTTTAAATGCCAAAGACATTAGACTATTATATAAAAATCAAATAGACGTATTGACAAACAATGACATAAACGAAGAGTAAACTATGTTGACTAAATTAAAAAAAAACAAACCTACTTAATGAAAAAATTGCAATATTATCCATTTTGAATCTAGAAAAAAATGTCATAAAGTAGATGCTTACAGAAGTTATGAACGATAAACTGAAATTTGACATGTTAAATACTTAGGACTAATAATAGATAGACAATTGAAACGGACAATTCATATCAACAATTAATAAGCAAAGTGGCGACATTACCGAGTCTTTTTTTTAAATCAAAAATTTTGTTTCAAAACGGAAAAAATTCTAATGTGTGAAGCCTATGTAAAAACTTAAATATAATATGCAACTACTATGGGAAACAGAAAATCAAAATGACATAAATAGACTACAAAAACAGAAAAATAAAATATTAAAGTTAGTATATGGCTTCCTCTATCTAACAGCTACTAAAGAACTCTTAAACAAACTAAGCAATTAAATGTAAATCAACTCTTTAAAATTATTCATAAATTAGCGACAGATGTAATTGTAGACGAAGAACTAAAATTTGAAAAAAAATGTAGTCAACATGAACACAATACGAGAATATCAGAAAAATATCATTTACAATCTTCTAAAACGAGAAAAGGACAGTCGAGTCCAATAAACCAGGGACTGAAATTATACAATAAACTACCAGACGAAATATGAATTTTAAAATTAAAAATAATTTGTTAAAGGTATTTAAACCGTAAGCGTTTATCAATAAAATTTAAAATAAAACAATATTGGTTAAGGGCTATTTAAAGCACAAAAAGCTAATTTGAAAGTTTAAATATTATTTATGTTCAAAGCATCAACTTTGCGGTCAAACATTTTAATTAATGTTAGAAAAAATGTGTATTTAACCACTTGCCGACTTTTTATGTCTACCGGTTTTGAGACGTGACCGTCTCTTCGTCAGGACACTCACTACACCCAACATGCAAATACTAAAATACCCCTTCACACCTTTCACACACAAAGTTTTTACGAAAAAATACATAAATTACATGCAAAGTTAAAGGGGATGCAACCACCATTATATTCGAGCATGCACTGTGCATGTTCGGACATGGTAATGAGAATTAATTAATAACGTTAAAAAGCACACTGGTTATTCCAAATTTTTGGATTAAAGTATCACATTTCTTTTATTTCTATAATTAATTACAAAAACTTTCACCAAGAATTTTGACTTAAACAATTGACCCAGCCAAAATATTTTCTCGTTACTATTGTGAATAAATGTGTAAACAAGAAATAAATACAACTTTTGCATGAAATAATAAAAAAATCACAAAACTAAGTAATTATTTATTTTGTTTCAGATATTTCATCTCAAAATAAAGCATCCGTTTTTTTCCAACACGAATGCAGGGGGATTCTGATAGGCTTGTAAGTATACCCATAAATTAAATTTATATTCATCTTGTAAAAATAAATAAATAAACATTCTGATTTAATTATATATTGACCGATTTTTGAGATATATGATTTACCTTATTTATAAGATAAAAATGAACCCTTTTCTGTTTTATAACTTGAACAGTGTCTATTTAAAGTAATACATATGGGTTTATTTAATAGGTGCTTATTTTGTAGAACTCCATATTTTTTGTTTGTTTTTAAGGGAACACTTAGTTATACCATAACTAGTAAACAATATATGTGGAAATTAAATAAATACAATATTGTTGGTTACACGTGTTGACAAGCACTGGTTTTACAGATTGAGAGGCGGTGAAGTTATTGTTTCACTACATGGAGTTGATTTATGGTACCGGGTGGCCAAAACACGTGGCGTATCTTTTTTTAGTAACTGATGTCTCGCATCGTATTCAGAAGTGGGCAAAAGGGCGCAACAGCCGGCATTTGTACTTCACTGAGTAGGTACCAGGGATCAATTAGATTATACGTCTGGCCAAAGTACCCGTTTGAACCAAATAAGGTAAGTGACTAGTTGGCAGAGACCGATCAGTATAACATGATTTTACGGGGCGAGAGTCAAGGCGTTTCTTAGCACCAGGAAGTTCAAAACAAGGCAAGCAGATTGATTAAGCTAGGCGAATCCTGAGTAGCTGTCTAATGACAAACCTGGTCCGGTAAACCAGAGAGAACCAAGAAGCTAGGTAAGCAAAATGGTAGACGACGACCCAGATTACTCGGACTTTTGAAGCTAAGAATCAGCCTTATAAAGGCCAAAATAAAAAGGGGTGTCAAAGTTAGGGGTCTCGAGGGGTGTGGAGTAAGCGCGGATGGCTGACGGGATCTCAGAAGGGTATCGCGTTGGAATGCGAAAGTATACAAACCGACTGCATGTTGGAGGAGTGGAGTCGTTTATACGAAACTATCCTGTAAGAGTAAGAAAGCAAAATGCGAAGAAATGTATTGGGATTAAAGCGGGTGCTATAAGTATTAAAATCAAACACTGATTTGAGCCTTATTGAATTTTTTTTGGAATACTTTTAATCGAATGTCAGTCTCTACATTAAATCTCGGTTTTGGCTAAAATTTTTATTTATATCGGTCACTAGTAATACGTTAATCTCTTGTAAGTTGTAGCAATATTATTTTTTTATCGTCTCACTTGCCCATGGTTCGCCATTGCTGGCTTCTATTTTTTCTAGAGTTCGTTAATATTCAATAGTATGGAATAACCCGATAACGCAGAAACGTTTCCCCTCTCCTGCCTATTGCTGGTAGTTGAACAATGAGTTTTATTTGTAGTTTCCACACTAATTGAATTGAAGTATTTTTTGCCTTTAATGCAAATAATTCAGTTCAGTTCCGTTGTATAGACCAGTGCTCCGCAACCGGTGTGCCACGGCACACTGCTGTATCTTGAACTGATTAGATGTGACGCGGCAATATAAAGACAAATAAGACAATATTCTTAATCAATTATATGTTTCAGCAAAAATTTGATAACTACATATTTTTTATTCCATTAATACGCTTGGATTCAAAATTCTTTTCTTTCATACACACTAAAAAGTCTAAAAAGGTAAATAAAATTAAAATCATATTAACGGTTAAAAAATATTGATAGTAGATATTTGATTTAAATTTATTTCAACAGAGGGAAAACATTGTTGAGAATGAATATGGAAGTCTAGGCATTTACAGGGCTCATGACCTGTCATTGGCTGGTTTAAATGGTCGCTTTACACACTGTGTAACATCCACCACTCTGCCCATGTTTAAACATCCACATTTCCTCAACTCTTCCATCTGTTGACTTTTGTGAAGTAAAGGAGCTGAAACATTTATTATGTGGGTTAGGTTAGGTTAAATATTTTTTTTATAAACATCTAGCATAGTTATACAAATTTTACTTTTTAAATCCGATGCGAAAAAGCCAATTTGAAGATGACAAACAATACGAATTCATCATTTTTAAAAATAAGAGAGATATTAAGTCTTGTGTCCTATGTCGA
Source organism: Micrasema longulum (assembly GCF_059751315.1). Taxonomy (NCBI): domain Eukaryota; kingdom Metazoa; phylum Arthropoda; class Insecta; order Trichoptera; family Brachycentridae; genus Micrasema; species Micrasema longulum. The sequence goes on along the minus strand of NW_028278730.1, from coordinate 75,020 downwards.
CTAGTGTGACATCACAGCCACACAAGAGTTAATATTAGGTGTTTATTTATTTATTTATTTATTCAGATTTTTTGCTTACAAACTATAATTAATAATAAAAATAATGTGACCTCACTGAGGTTTCTCGTGCCGAGGACACTTAACAATTTAGTTTTTTAAAATTACATTTGAGAATAAACAAAGAAGACTAACTTAAAAAAACGAAGATAATTAACAAATATTCAGATAGTTTTTAAAAAAGGGTGGTTATGTACATCTATATTATTTATTTAAAAAAACACACAATGAAAATAACAAAAACCTAACATAAGCTATACACTTGTGGAGCAGTTGATTCAATATTGGTATGGGCGAATGAGTATGTTCCATTGTGATCGCGAATACGATAAACAACCATGGTGAGAAATTGTTATCACGTCGCTTATTAGCACGTCGACAGTTGTTTGTGATAGAGCTACTGATATTATTAGCAGTAGTATTCAAGATTTTTAAAACACCGCTCAATTCGAAAGATTTTTTACATCATGTACGTAAGAAATATATGTATGTGTGTGTAAACTGCCAGGTAATGCAATATTGTATTCTTGGCCCAAACGTGATGAATATTGGACAGGAGTTTTATGTTTGGGATGAAAGAGCGGAGAAAACATGTTTGTATAATACGAACATAAATATATATGAGTTATAAGGGGTCGTTACCGCAGGTCCCAAAGGAAAACGTTTGAAATATTCACAGAGTCTTGTCAACTAGACATGTACATAGAAATACGATACCGAGGTCCAATAGTCTTACTCTGGACTAAGAAACAGAGGGACAGAGTCATTGACATATTAATTTCATTTTTATTTATTTATTTTTTAGTTGCACTGAGAGTATCCAATTTATTTTCAATACATTACAAAATATACACATCAGATTTATTAAATAGAAAAGAGAAAAAAAAGCCATCTAAAATGGACTATAAATCTAATAAATCTAATAAAACTTAATTAGAGATATTACATCGAGGATTTATGATCTAAGACGATTAATGAATCCAAGTTAATTTTAGGTCAAGTCTTCTGGGACTATCGGGTATTCAGTTCGTGATATGCCTTCTCTATTGTATATTATTCATCTATTTTTCTTCCATTCCTTTGAGGAAAAATACATTCAATCCATTACTCTTTGCACATCTGACACTAGTCAGAATTATTAATACTACTAGAATTATTATGACAATACGTATGTATGTAGAGCTTACTGACGAGGTACTACATACATTAACTTTTGCTGGCTTGTATAAAGGGTTTCGGAGTTTAGAAATTAAAAAAAAAAATATAGTTAAAATTAAATTTGATTTTATTAAATGTGTATATATATTAAAATAGATATAGATTTTTGTAACTGAATTTGATTCAAGTAAACACAGTTTTTTCTTCCATTTTTGTTTGCAATATGGTCACCAGGTTAAATGACAATATCCGGCAAAAGCCCCCCAAATTATTTTCCAAACTCATAGTGAAAGTAATAGAGTTTAGTTAAATTAGAATTGCTATTTATGAAATTCAAAATAAACTTAAGAAAATAGCCACTTCTTTATGCTATATGTAACTACTATGGGGAACAGGAAATCAAAATGACATAAGCAGACTACAAAGACAGCCAAATAAAATATGAAAGTTAGTGTATGATCTTCTTTATCTAACAACAACTAAAAAACTCTTTAATCAAAGTAAACAATTAAATATAACTGAACTCTTTTAACAAGAATCCTTAAAATTTATTTATAAATTAGCCACTGATGTAATTAAGTAATATCACATACTACGAATACCGATAAAATATATGAAATGGAGTTAAAATAATTAATTGTTTTTCCAAAATCAATATTGATATTGTGGAGAAATGCTTTCATACATAAATGAAATTTAAAAAAAAAAAATATGTTGCAAGAAAAACGCGACGTGTTTGGCCTTGGTTCTTGTGACGCCATGATTTGTGATAATTTTCTAAACAAATTTCAATGGCCAGGAACAAATAAACATGAATAGTGACGTATTAGAGGCGTGGCCAATGAAATGACCGTTTATGCGGGAATTAAAAATCACAAATGTAAGAATATTTTTTATGCCACTAATAATCAGCCAAAAAAATTACTGGACAGTATTTCAGAGACCTTTATTACTTTAAAAAATTAAAAAAAAAAATATTTATCCCTATCGTAGACGAAGAAATAAAAGTTGATAAAAATTGTAATAAACATGTACACAGTACAAGAATATCTGAACAATATCATATACAACTTTCTAAAATGAAACAAGGACAGTCAAAACTAATAAAGCATATGATAAACTACCAGACAAAATTAAACACAAGACTCAGACAACCTTATCAAAACATGTTAGAAATACCATCATCAACAGTAGAATGTGAATTTAAAAAAAGAAAAAATATTTTCTTAAATGGATATAATCCGTAAGGATGAATTTAAATATGAACAACTCCCTAGGGAGAAAATCCAGCCAGTCTGCAAGCATTTGGACATAATCAAACATTGTTTAATCCGTAAGGGTTTGTAAATAATTTTCAATTAAAACAATTTATAAAAAAATGACGAAAAAAAAATGCTTTTTGTAGAGAAACTGATAGGAAGACCTATGATCATTAAAATGGATTTTCATGTCTGTGGGGGGAGTATTTTCAGATGTGTCATCGTATGGTTTCTCCAGCGCTGTTTACTTCACGCAATCAGCGATTGATTGACTCAATGCTGATTGACTAATTACCCATAATCTGTCACGTGATGTGCTTGCTTACTCGAGCGACTGATGACAGTTGAACGTAGTTATGCAGAAAGCAGCCATACCGCAATTTTGAAAAATAAGTTATTGGTGTTTTCGGGTGCAGAGGCCAGGCCGTTTTCATATAATAAATTAGGACTATCAAATATCCTAATTCAGTAAATGAGGTCTAGAATTCCAACCGTTCATGCGCTCAGTAGCTGCAAGACTTGTTGTAATCTAACTTCTATTTTTATAAATTGTTTTTTTTTTTTTAATATCACTAAATCTCTAAACTTTATTGTCAAATAAAAAAATGTAAAAAGGGGCTAGATTTCTTATTGTCTATGCGCTCTGTAGCTGCAAGGCGTGCTGTAATCTAGCTCCTGTATATCATAATTGGAGACGGAGACAAGAATCCCAACCGTCCATGCGCTCTGTAGCTGCAAGATGTAGTGGGATATTTATTTATTGTACAGCGCCCTTGAGGTGATTTTCACAAAAACGGCGCTAGATAAATTATCCAAATATAAATAATAAACTGTTACTGTTAGTTAATACATAAGTATTTAAATTTTATAAATTCGTTAAATTAAATATATCCTCAATAAAAAAATCCGTTTTAATACAAAATGTCATATCATACATCCAAAGTTTGAATGAGCTATCTGGTTTTTATCTGATTTTAGGTTGTGTGGTTACCCAGACTTTAATACCACCAAAATTCCTTCAACGCGTTAAAAAATGTTTTTTTAAGTTAATTAATAACACATTCATTAAGTGATTCTTAACAATCAAGTACCCTAATATAAATATAAAATAATATATAAAGTTTATATTTGAGGCACTAACTTTGTGGTTATTCATTATAATAAAATAAATAAAACAACTTTGTTTTTAACCACTAATTTGTATTTTTCGTTTCGTAAGCCTTGATAAATAAGCTTGTTTGCTTTAAAACCGGTCGGTGAAAAATAAAAATTAGTGGTTGAAAACAAAGTTGTTTTATTTATTTTATTATAAAATAACATGTTCATTACATAATGACACGATATACATCAGAGTTTTACTAGGGCTGGCGGTTTTCCGCAAAATGCTCATCTTAGATTTTTTTTTTTTTTATTATGTGAGTTGCATTATTCTTTTACCTTGCTTGTAATGTACAAGGTTTATTACAATATTTGAGTTTGTCCAAATGTTCGTAGACAAAGACTGGATTTCACCCCCTCGGGAGTCATTAAGATTAACAAACCACAACAGGGATGGAGAATACCTTAAATAAGGGAATATGGATGTCAAGGCATTAACAGGGCTTATGACCTGTCATTGGCTGGTTTGAGTGGCCACATTACACACTGTGTAACATTCACCATTTTGCCTATGTTTGAACATCCATATTTCTTCAATTGTTCCATTTGTTGATTTTAGTGAAGTTATGGTGAATGTTACACAGTGTGTAAAGTGGCCACTTAAACTAGCCAATGACAGGTCATAAGCCCTGTAAATGCCTTGACATCCATATTTCCTTATTTAAGGTATTCTCCTACAAGGGTTAAATTTACTTCAAAGCGATAGTTATTTATTAGTTTACTTAAAAAAAAAAAAATATTCTTTTAAATTTACTTCAATGAAAAACTTTATTTAGTTATTTTATGTAAGGATCAGTGGGATGTTTCGGTGACCTGTTTCAAGAGCTTCTCCGCATTTGCTCTAGTGACGACGAAACCACAGAAAACTCGTCAGGAGAAGGCGGAGCTCATCTTAGGTTGTGTGGTCAGCCAGACTTTAAAAATCATAAAACTGATCAATTACTTTTTCTTTTTTAATGTTATTGTTTTATTAGTATAGGACTATTTATGCTCTAAAGATAAAAAATCTCCATCTTAGAACAGGCTAAGCCATGTAAAATGGAGACTATCATAAACAGAGAACACTCCGTTTTCATTTTACATTAATTAGTTTTATATAGATTCCCTGTTATTAAGTATGTATACTAATTTTTTGCAATAAATTTATAAAATAAATAAATAAATTCATAATATTTTGTGAAATAGAAAAAAGGAATGGATGCATTATTTATTTTTTGTCAAAGTAAAAAACATCAAAACTGTTATGTAGATTTAATTATTTACTCTTTTCATAAAAGCTCCTTTATATCAGTTTCACGTTTCTATGGCTGTTTCTGCATAACTACGTTCAGTTGTTATGTCCCTCTTGCAATGGGCCACTTCATTCAGAAATTGGAAACCAATTCCATACATCACATGTAGGTACAAATCGTAGCTATACTGAATGAAAACCCTCTGATTGCATTATTTTTTCATTTTTTTAACTTTGTACACAATAATAAATTTAAAAAAACATGTTTCCTTGCCACGTTATTGACTAAGCATGGACAAATCATTTGAATGTTAGACTCAACATACATAAGTCCTTTCCAGTCTTCCTTATTCATATTTTAGACACGATACATACTCATGAAACGATCTTATTTATTTATTTAATTACCGACTTATTCAGCCCATTCAACAATGGCAAACAAATTTTGACAAGTCACACGGTCATCAACTTTGTTTTTAACCAATTATTTTTTCTACCGACCGGTTTCAAATCTACATAAGCTTCTTTATCATAATAAATATTTATATTCTACTCCCCCAATAAATAAAGCTAACTAACCTAAACAATGGAGGGGGATTCTTTTTATAAATGACATTTTTTCTAAACAATTAACTTATCCCCTACCATTTAACATTAAACCTTCATTCTACACAACTTGGTTACGCTACATTTACTCTGTGTGTTTATAGCACCTTGACTAGGTTAAGGCGATCAAATTTGTTTGCTACCTACTGAGCCCTGGTTAAGATATTGAAATGCCTACCGTGGGTGACAATATTGTCCCGGCTCCATAATAACATCTGAACTATCGTCGTGTGTGCATGTGCCTTAGATATTTCCACCGCGATCGCTAATAAGTTACTTTTGCGATTGATAACTCATTTAATCAACTGTGTCGTGTAATCGTCAAGTGCCCCTTCTTCTTGACCACAAGATCTGATCTTATTCCGACCAAGAAGGTGCTATAACACCCAGTACGAGGTAGGTAATTGCATTCATTGTATTAGAGCTTGGCGACAAAGCAAAAAAAGATAACGCATCCCGAAAAAAAGATAACCAGACCATTTCGAGCGTTCATCTGCCAACAGGCAAGTGGCGCGATCACAACTAATAAAATAGTAACATTGTTAAAAAATCACAAAGATGATGTTCCTAAATATAAAAAATTGGGCATACCTACATACCAATGAAAGTTTAATGATTGCGATTCAATCTACGTCGGATAAACAACACTTATAAAAGATAACATATTTTAGTACCAAAAACGACATGAAATTTTTGAGTTTAAAAACAAAGGTAGTCATTTTTAGCAATAACGCAGCATCTAGACTATTTAGCGATTCACAAGTAACAACCCAGTGTAGAAATGACACAAAATGGTTTTATAATTAGAAATAATGCACTTACTTTGTTTTTGATTATGATTATTTACAGTTTTCAAGAAATTGCATTATGTTGACAAATACTCAAAAGTGTTATATCTCAAAATATGACTTTGGTAAATAACAGTCTTTTTGCTTATGAGGGCAGTATACAGAACCACGCGTTGAATGTTTTTATTCAATTTAAGAGCCATTGTTTTCTACTGACGAGACGGCAACGTTTTAATTAATCAACCAACCATCTCAGAGTTATTATTTACTAAAGGAAATGAAATTGTATTCAATTTCCCAGTCGCGTCACGTTTTCAAGGGATGAGTTTGACACAGCCTTAATTAGTGCTGACAAAATAAAAAGCTCCATTGCACTAGGGTTGATTGGTAAGGCGGAGAAAAGTGGTACATTGCGAGATAGAATGCATAGAAATGTATTAATGAAAATACCTCTACCATTATAGAAATAAAAAACGAATGAAACTTAAATGCAAAGGACTCCCGGATCCGAGATCTGGGGTTCGAACCCCACTCTACATCAACTCGATTTTCCTTTTCTAATAGTGAGTTATTTATTTGTTGAAAATGGCTGCCAAAATTGAAATATTTGGGTTAATTATAAAAAAGCAAATATTTATTATTTTTCATCATCATTCTATTTTCGCACATGCTGGTGCATAAGGCACTGCATTGCTACACCAATCGCAGCGTATCTTGATCATTTTTCTTACGTGAAGGTAAGGTGATCAGTCTTAAATTTCAGGTACCAGTCCAGGGATTATTAAATATTCTAGTCGTTTAATCACCTTTTCATGTCAGGAATCGAACCCGAGACCTCTTGCATGGTAGGCAAACACGCTGACCACGCGGCCGGCATATTTTTTTTTTTTAAAAGTCCACAAATTTGGAGTTACCGATGATTGATTTCATTGCTTTCGTGACTGGTATCTTTATACATATATAATTCTTCTGTACTTGTGGTGTCACCAAACTCCTCCTAAACGGCATAACTGATTTACGTGCGGTTTTCAGAGAAATGTAGATCTTTAGTCTATGCGTGTTTGTAGATATAAAAATTTTCAATCTAACATGTAAAAAATAAGTAAAGAGCATAAATGTTTTATTCATCGATCTACCATAGTTGCATTCGAAGAGAATGCATTTACAAAAAAAATGTAAAGATGTTGTTTTTTGTGTACAAAAAAGTTTGTTTTCAAATGTTAACAAATAACATTCGTTTTTGTGGATCTCATAAAAACTCTTTCCTTAAATTCCTTTTAATTTCTACCCATTTATTTATTTTAACTGGATTTTGGTAATACTAAATTCAATACATTAAAAAAAATCGTATTCTTACATAAGTACACCCCTCTGTTGGTGAGAAGACCGGAGTTTGACGTTTGCAAAAAGAATGCCATATTTGAAAAAAATAATTAATTTATGTGTTGAAATTCAACCATAAACGAGTATCTAGGTACCATTTAAATTCAATATTTGAATATGACCAATTTTTAGTTTCGGAATTTAATCACAAATAATTACCCAGGTACCTACTTATCAACAAAAAGTACTTTTACAAGATTAAAGTAGGCAAACCAACTTTCGGGCAGGACAACGTCTGTCGGGTTCGCTAGTTTTAACTATAAAATTCAATGTATTTACACAAATACACTAAAGATATGGAATTAAAAATAGCCAGGAGGCCCAATAACAGTGGTAAATTGCACGGAACACCCAGGCTTGACTAAGATTTCATTAAATTTTTGTGTTGAACCCAGAACCTTCCGTGCGTGGGCAAGTGTCTTAGTTATTACATCACGGAGGCTGTCAAAGTCGTGCAAGTTTTTATTTATTTTGTTTTTTATCTCTCTTCAATCCGTGCCTCATGTCTGAGGATGGTGATTACGCCTGACTCCAGGCATGGCTCGTCTGTGGACAGTTTCCCTCCATCTAGAACGGTCTTGTGCTCTTCTATAGGCATTCGTCAGTGATGATTCTGATAACTCAGTGACTGTACCGCTCCATCTTGTCGGTTGACGTCCACGCGACCTTGTCCCTTCGACACTTCCCAGGAGAATAGTTTTTCCAAACTATCAGAATCTCCCCTGGAAATATGCCCAAAGAACTGCAGGATTCTTTTCTCGCACATGGATATCAGTCTTTCTCCTATGTCCAGTTCCTGGAGAATAGATGCATTCGTACGTCTGGCCGTCCACGGAATCCGCAGCACTCACCGCTAACACCACATCTCGAAAGCTTCGATTTTTTTCTTTTCAGATTTCCTCAGTGTCCAACACTCCACACCATACATGAACACTGAGAAAACCAAGGCCTTCACCAGTCTCTTTTTGGTGTTAATGGTTATACTGCGATTCTTCCAGATCTTCACCAGCCGACTCATAGCACTTTTGGCAATACCAACACGTCGCCGTATTTCACCTTCACACCCACCGCCATCGCTAATGAGAGAACCTAGATAAATGAAATTGGTGACTCTTTCGACTTTCTAAGTTGCGCAGTAAGGATAATGGCGCTACTTTATTAGCTCGATCAATGATCATAAGCTTAGTTTTGCTCATATTCATTGAGAGTCCAAGATCTAAACTAGCAGCATCTATTCGGCCAATTAGTTCTTTCATTTCAATCTCTGACGATGCAATAAGTGTGGTGTCATCAGCATATCTTAGGTTGGATAACTGCCTTCCTCCAATTGTGAACTTACTTGTCCAGCCGTTAAGCCTTACTTGTCTAGCCGTTTGTTTGTTATACATACGGTTTAAGCTAATTACAATAACAAATTACAACAGGGATGGAGAATACCTTCAAAAAAGGAAAATGGAAGTCTAGGCATTTACAGGGCTTATGACTTGTCATTGGCTGGTTTAAGTGGCCACTTAAATGCCTAGACTTCCATATTCCCTTATTTAAGGCATTATCTATCCCTGTTGTAATTTGTTAATCTTAATGACTCCCGAGGGGGTGAAATCCAGTTTTTTGTCTACGAATATTTAGACAAACTCAAATATTCTAATTACAATAGTTATATGAAGAAACACATGCACAAGAAACTGAATAAAAACAACACACATCTATGTAGCAAAAACAAACAGGGGCAATAAAATAACGATATACGATGTATTAAAGAACACGATCAACATATAAAATATTGAGCTAACCGACGCGAATCCATATTTTTCTTATAAATTGATGATTAGAAATGATTGTATGGTAGAATGGGTAAACTTTTAAAATACGAAAACCGTACATATTTTTGCATTAACTCGGGCGGGCATCTGCTCTTAAAGCGACTACTTTCTGGGTCCATTAGCGTTTTAAAACAGCTGATTCAATAATGGATGAAAGAAAATTCTGATAAACAATAAAAGTAATGTAAAATAACTGCACATATAAATAGTGTAGCGAGAGATTTTTTTGAAAGATATATGTAAATCAAAACACGTAGTACTTTATATACTTGGTACACATATTATTTATATTTTTATGTATTTCATTGCTTTATATTGTTTTTTTTATTTTATATTATACCATATTATTTATGTTTAAGTAACATGTATTCTTGGCACATATATATACTTTGTATTTGTATAACAATGATTTTTATTTTTTATATTTGATTGGCTAGGCATTTATAATTAAGTAGTTTTAGTTTTTCTTTTTTATGTTATTGTTTTATTAGTATAAGACTACTTATGCTCTAAAGATAAAAAATCTCCATTTAAAACAGGCTGAGCCATGTTAGATGGAGACTATCATAAACAGAGAACACTCCGTTTTCATTTTACATTAATTAGTTTTATATAGATTCCCTGTTATTATGTATGTATACTAATTTTTTGCAATTAATTTATAAAATAAATAAATAAATTCATTATATAGATTCCCCGTTATTAGGCATGTATACGATTTTTTTTATATAAAATGATAAAATAAAATAAATACATAAAGTAAATGTAAAACAAGGCTTAAAAATGATAGAATAAAATAAAATAAAATCTAGAAACTACAGTTATTCATCATCTTATCTGCTTTGTAGTATCCAATGAGGAAGATCAGTAGTTTATAAATATTTTTCTATTTGATGATGAGACTAAAAAACGATTTTTTTAAATTGTGTGTCGTATTATCTAGTGAGGGTTATCACTAGAGCCCTTACTGGGTACTGCAGATTAAACAAACACCTTGCTAGAATGAACCTTTCCGAAACTTCTAGATGTAGGTTCTGCAGTGCAGATGAGGAATCACCCATCTACATTCAATGTGAATGTGATGCTTTACATCATAAAAGGAGCCTCATCCTTGCGAGGCCACAGGTTTAACCCGAGGATGTTAAGGAACTCGCTCCCTACCTAATAACCCAATACTTTACGGATCTTGTCTTTGAGGGGGAGATTAAACAAAATGTAAACTCTCGTCTTCCACACAGTAGCCAGGCTCTTTATAGACCGGGGCTTGGAGGGGGAGAACTAATCATGGAGACCCGTCACAATAGATTTTCACAGGTCGCAGTGACGTCAGGAGCTTGTATAGCACTGACTCCCATCAATAAGAATAAGTATCGCATTATCAGCGTGATGATTTATTTATAGTTTTGTATTTCTGAAATTGCTCCGCGTATGACGTCTCAAGTTCTCTTCCGCTTCTTCTTGGTAAGTTCTGCCGATTGGTCTGTTGACGGTAAGAAAACCGGAAATCTTACATAACTCTCTTATCATTTGTTGATTCATATGAGCTAGTGGCATCATTCAAAGTAGTTCATTTATATTCAAATATTTTTTATAATTTTTATCATGCATTTTCAAGAAACTTTGTTGTATTTTTTTTTTTGAAAGTGTATTTATTAACCTCACGGATTATTACATTCATTTTACAAAAATGAAATGAACATTCTTTAATATGTTTCTTTTTTGGGTGATTCCGTGTGTGTTGGATCTGTTCCCTTTTTTTTGACGTTTCGGCTACCATTGCAGGAGCCATCTTCAGGGTGTGTGTGTTTAAGTACTAGTAATTTGTACCGTTTCGCAGTCGGCAGTAGGCAGATTTCTATTCATTCGGTATGTAGTGCTTGTAACCATGTTGAGTTTAATTTAAGCCCGTCGTCTTTGTTTATGTTATGTGGGTGTCTGTGTATTTCAATTGCCTCTTTTATTATTCGTGCACTGTAATAACTGGGCGTATGCAAATTTTTTGGTTCAAATGCGAAAAAACGTCCGTTGTCTATAAAGTGTTCCGCTATTGTAGATTTGTCAGGATGCCCAAGTTTACACGCTCTTTTGTGTTCGTCAATCCCTTTCTTTGCTGTGCGCATTTATCACATCCTTGGCAACTTAGTTTATAAACAGCTTCCGTTTCCAGGGATTCTTATCTTTTGGGCTCAATAAATGTTTTTTTATTTTTCCAACAGTCCCAAACGTTGTTTTTATATTACGTTTATTCAGCACTTTGGCTATCCTGTCAGCTGCCAGTAACATTCTGCACATATGGTAGGTATTTTCATTTCATTTCATTTCATTTTTTTGCACCACAACAGGCCAGGAGGCCCAATTACAGTGGTGAATTACATTACAGAACAACCAGGCTTGAGAAAAATCACATTTTCAAATTTTTGTGTTCTCACCGGGAATCGAACCCGGAAGCTTCCGTGCGTGAGTCAAGCGTCTTGACCACTACACCACGGAAGCCGCCGTATGCAGTTCCTCTGGTAATATCTTCTTCCTGGTTCTTCTTTGTACCTTGCGATTTAATAATGTTGTCAATTTGCTTCTTTTTAAAAAGAAACATATTGATAACAGTGCCCATGAAAACCTTCGCACCTATTACACATTCTTCATTTATACTCTGTTGTTCAAAATAACATTTTTTACATCTTTGGAAAAGTTTGTCTGAGTCTTTTGTTTAGTTTTGTCTGGTAGTTTATTGTATAATTTCTGTCCCTGGTTCATTAGTCTCGACTGTCCTCGTCTTGTTTTAGAAAGTTGTTTATGATATTTTTCTGATATTCTTGTATTATATCCAGGTTTCCTGCATTTTTTTAGTATTTTAAAATATTTGATAACCTTTGATATATGTATACAAACTATGTATGCCCAGAACTTTCTACTTTTATGTTTAGCTCGTGAGTATAATTTGAACTTTTCCCCTATCGATCCCTTCGATTGTAATAAATTTACATTTAAAATGCACATTTTCAAACACACGTTTTCCTTTTATACTTGGTAGTTTCTCCATTTCATATGAATAAAATCATATTTTATAAATTTTTGACACTTGTAGAATAATAAACACACACATGCCCACTCCAAAACACTAACCTTCACAACTAATTTCTAAAACATATTTTACACACGCAAAGAAACCGATTTCTGTATATTTCACGAATTTATGTGGGTATATGTCATTGGTTTCGTTCACTGTAATTATGTTTGTTATATTTTTTCACATATTTCACTGTTGATATAATTAGTTTAAATATTTTTATATTCGCTCAAATGACAGCGGACTACCCTGCTATCACCACTCATCATATCTCCCACAGGTACATAAACAAAAACGTATTAACATATATTTAAGCTGTGAGCAACTCGATAAACTTGAACGACTTCAGAATACATGCATAAGGTACATTTTTGGTCTTAGGAAACATGACCACATTTATGATTATCGTAGGCAACTGAAATGGCTCAAAATTAGAAAGCGGAGAGACTATTTCTCCCTCTCACTTCTGTTCAATGTACTTCATAGTCCTAACGCTCCTATATACCTGCGTGAAATTTTTTAACGCTTATCAGTTAATGGTTTACCTCTTCGTTCTAATTCTCAAGGCACTCTCTTAATATCCATCCACATTTCCTATTTCTTCTCTAACTCATATAGTGTCCATGCGGCTCGACTGTGGAATCATCTCCCATCCACCATCAAAGATGTTACTACATTATCTCTGTTTAAATCACGTCTAAAGAAACATCTCCTTTCTCTTCTTTAATCTCTCCTCCTTTCTTTTTTTCCCTTTTTTTTCTTTTTCCCATTTAGTAATAGTTTTGATTTAAGCCAATTTATAAACCAATACGTTTATTTCTATTTTTATATATCTTTTGCTTTTTAGTTTTTTTTTCTATTGAATACGTTCTGAAACTTGAATTATAAAAATAAAACTTTTTTTTATTGGTTAATTGGATTGGTTAAATTGCCATTTGACAATAAGCCCGCCAATGTACAAATAACATTATGTACAAAAAGTTAAATAAATAAATAAAAATAAACATATATCTAGTAAGAAAATAACAAAGAATAAACTTACATTTTCTAGGCGATTGTTCCTTGTCCAACTGCAGACGCATACAATAATAAAAATAGATTTTTTAATAAAAATCAACAGGACTAATGACTATTTTTCAACCTATTTTTTACCTTTTTTTTACGAAATTGCAAGGCTTATTCCTCCTGTAACTTTTGACAAATGGTTCATCAGCGGTATTAAACCTGCATAGACGATAGGTCTTTAAAACATTAGAACACACTGAGTACTCCAGCATTTTAATTAACTAAGGTTAACAGATAATGAACAGTAGCCAGACTTTAAGCTATACAACAGCTAAGCTATATATACATGTCAGCGTTTTTCATTAATAATTATATATTTGAAATATTAGTTATGCTTCCTACAAGTTACTTTGCTTTGTCATCTGTGAGAATTAGAAAATCCACAGAAAGTTTGGAAGTAAGTTCAAGTAAATATATTATTACTAGAAATAATTAATTTCCTCTTATGACAATTAATACTTTATTATCCTAAAAATAATAGCTAAAGACAACGACGTATGATTCAACTAAATGATACACAATATTTTGAGTTTGTAGACAAAATACTGGATTTCACCCCATTAAGATGAACGAATTACAACAGAGATGGAGACCATTTCAGGGAAGCGAATATGGAAATCTAGGTATTTACAGGGCTTATGAACTGTCATTAGTAATAAAATCAACTGGTCCAAGAAGAAGTTTTAAAAATAAGAAAATTGTTTTCAGGCATTCCATAATTCGATCACATAAATCTTTTCACGACAATAAGGGTTTCAGCTCTTAAACTTTACTTAAATGAACAGATGAAAGAATTGAAGAAATGTGGATGCTCAAACAGGCGAAATGGTGAATATTACACAGTGTGTAAAGTGGCTACTTAAACCAGTCAATGACAGGCCATAAGCCCTATAAATGCCTAGACTTCCATATTCCCTTCTCAATAATGTTCTCCATCTTTGTTTTAAGTTTTTAATTTTTTTTTAAATTTTCAAATATATTTATTTTTAAATAATAAATATGGATATTACAAAATGTAGGTATGCAATATCTTAAGAGTGTGTTTTAAAAAAATAAGAGAATCTTGTAACGAAATACTATCTCAGAGACGTGAAAAATATCACTGTCCAAAGCAATATTGTTCAACAAAGAGGTAGCTCTTCCAACAGGCATAACCATTATTATGTTGGTCCGATATATTGGAATACAATAGAACCCGACACATTTTGTCCTGCCCGATAGTTGGCTTGTTCAGCAAACGTATTTTCGATATACTATATACTAAGTGACATTTGACTTTGACATTTCAATCTTACCGATCGTAGCGCCGGTCCAGCCGTTTAGGAGTTCGATAACATACACGCGTACAGAAGAATTATATTTATATAGATACGGCCTAAATCAATAGCAACAATAATACGAAGAAGCACATGTACAATAAACTGAACCAAAATAACATAAAACTATGTAGCAATAACAAACAAGAGAAATTAAATAATGGTGTACAATATATTTAAAAACACGATCAGCATATAAGATTTCGAGCCAACCCATACCAATCTATCTTCATCCATATTGTATTAATAAAAGAGATCAATGAAAAGTCAGAAGATCTATCCCAAAGAATTCCAATTTGTGTGACGTAGTGACTAATACACCTTCTGGAAATTAGCCATAAGAATATCATATATATGTATAATTCTTCTGTATGTGTGATGTCACTGAACTCTTCCTAAACGGCTTAACCGATTTCCATGCGGTTTTCAGCGAAATGTAGGTCTTTGCGCTGCGCGTGTTCGCAGATATTAAAATTTCCAGTAGAATCTGTAAACAACAGTTTGGAGCAAAAATCTTCTTTTCATCGACTTACTCATTATACATTCAACGAGAAGGCAAATACAAAAAAGGAAGGATGTTGTTTTTTGTGTTTAAAAAAAATTATTTCTGAATGTTTACAAATAATATTTTTGTAGATCCCAATCAGATTCTTTCCTTACATTATTTTTTATTTGATTTTTGGTAATATTAACTGACATTCACTACATTTTTGAAAATCGCATTCATGAATAAAGTGCACCCCTTGTTGTTGAGAAAAGCCTAGTTTGACATTTGCAAAAAACATTCTATGTTTGAAAACTTATTATTTTATGTTTTGAAACACCATAAGTAAGTATCTAGGTACTTAATTAAATTGAATACAAACAATTTTTAGTTTTGGAATTCAATCAATACTTACTTATCAATGAAAAGTATTTTTCCAAGCTAATTAGCAAGCAAGCCAACGTTCAGGCAGGACAACGTCTGTCGGGTCTGCTAGTAAAATTAAAAAACATAAATTTCAAACATCTAATGAGATTAAAAGAAACTCGACTTATTTATGTTTTTTATATATTCGGGTAGATAGATTTAAAAGTAGTCGCTGTCTCGAGAACCATATTTTATGATGGTGATATGTGATTAAATTAGCTCCCTCTTGATGCAGTAGACTAGACCATAAGAGCATAAACTTTATAACATAAATATACCTTAGATACCTATCCTATCCTCCATGGCTCTATGTTATCGTTTCTCAACCTTTTAAGTGTTGTGTTGCAACCCTCTGGAAAAGCGCAAGGGTTGTGAAATTAAGTCATATACGATAAATATACAATAAGCTATCAGACAAAGCTAAACAAAAGACTCAGACAACCATTACAAAAGATGTTTTAAATATTATCATTTACAGTTGAATATATATTTGAAATAGGTGTTTTTTAACGTATGTAATTTGTAAGGGCTTATAAATAAAGTTTCAAATAATAATTTTAAAAAAATAAAAAAACGAAACAACTTGAGGGGAAATGAAGGTGTAAATATTTTTAAGGTTGAAAGTGAAGCAAATGCTTTGGTTATGCAGACGCTCCAATGATAATTTTGGTATCTCAAGATAACAAATTAATGTAAGCAAAGCATAAAGGTCTTAGGAAATATGATCACATTTACGATTATCGTGGGCAACTGAAATGGCTAAAAATTAGACAGCGCTGCAGCGAAGAGACTATTACTCTCTTTCACTTATGTTTACTGTACTTCATACTCCTAACGCTCTTATATACCTTCGTGAAAAATTTCAACGTTTATAAATTTACACATTTTACACATTTTTTTTTGCACCACAACAGGCCAGAAGGCCCAATTACAGTGGTGAATTACATCACAGAACACCCAGGCTTGAGAAAAATCACATTGATTTTTTTAATGTTCTTTCCGGGAATCGAACCCGGAACCTTCCGTGTGTGAGTCAAGCATCTTGACCACTATACCACGGATGCCGCAGAGTTCATGGTTGACCTCTTCGTTCTAATTCTTAAAACACCCTCTTAATACCGATCTACAATGAGTTCATCCCCACAGGAAATTGGATACAAAAAATGTTTTTTTGCGTGCGGTAAAAATTGAAGCATCAAATTGTGGCGGCGTTTCTTGAAAATGTAGGCAAAAAATAATAATAAGCATTTCAATAAAAACGCACTACTTTGAACGACGTCACTGGTTTATATGAAACGAACAATGATATGAAAGCTGTGAAGGATATCCGGTTTGCTTACCGTAAACAAACCAATCGCAAGGACTGACAGAGAAGAACCTTTGACGTCATACGCGGAGTTATTTCAGATATACTAACCTTTAAAAAAACATATCGCTGATAGTTCGGAATATAAGAAAAAAAATGGCTTAGTTAAATAGTCTATTAACAAATTAAATAATTAAAAAAAGACACCGAATTTCCTCATTCCTCTTTCTTCTCTAACTCATATAGTGTCCATGTGGCTCGACTGTGAAATCATCTCCAATGCATTATCAAAGATGCTACTCTCTGTTTAAATCACGTCTGAAAAAACATCTCCCTTCTCTTCCTTAATCTCCCCCCTTTGTCTTTCCTCTTTTTTCCTTTTTCCCATTAAGTAACAGTATTTATTTAAGGTTATTTATAAACAAATACAGTTATTCCTATTTTGAGATATCTTTAGCTTTTTCATTTTTATTTTCTGTTCAATATGTTTTGAAACTTGAACTATATAAATAAAACCTTTATTTCGTTGGTTGATTAGTGTACAATATACTTTATTTACAAAAAGGCACATAAATTAAAAAAAATATTAGGTTGATATGTACGAGAAATGTATCGTAAAATATTATTTAGTTTTAATATGGAAAGTAGTTAAGGACTGGATTTTCCTTAGTGGGAGGGATTTGAGTAGGAAACTCTTTGTTGATTTTCCGAATGTTTGAGTTTACTGTTTACCATATCGATGTGCCATATATATATGCATTAAAAAAAATATTTTATTTATGTTTCTGATTCTGTTTTTATGGTGATATACTCATGTGTCTGTGTCAACTAATTGCTAGTCCCATCTCAACACAAGACTTTTAGTCCCATGGAGTTAGGACTTATATCTCAAATAATGAACAACAAACTTATGTATGTAAATAAATAAATATTGTAACGTTTTCTTAAAATCAGATTTGATATGAAATTTCGGCAACATTGATCTCGATAAAGAAGTTTCTTTAAAAAGTTATCTCTATTTTTTTTGTACCCTTAAATTATTTGCCAGCATTGTGACAAATATAATAGATATCAATCACTTGACTATGGTACGGAAAATTAAAAAAAAAACTAATTCCGGCTTAGTTCCGTCTAGCAAAACTGATGAAATTGTCTATGCTGTCAAGTTTCTCATCATTGGAGGGAACGACAGCTTACATTTTGTCCAATCAATCAGTTCACTGTAATCCGTGGCATAATTCATTGTGGAAGTTGTAAAAGTGCTGACAGACTTCCTCTTCGGATTTTGATATCTTTCTTTAAGTACCCTCCTGTAATCTGACTTTGGTCTTAGTTGCCTCTTTAGGTTGTCTGTATCTACTATCAATTCTAACGACATGTTCTCTGGCTGGCAGAATAATATTTTTCTCTCAATTACAGGATCAATAATTATTCTGTGGATGAAAGAAAAAAGATTTTCATGAAATGGATCATTCAATGACCTGGATGAACATATTTATTCTCCTGAAGATAGCTTTTGCTTAAATGATGTTTAGCATATGGTATTAGTTTATGTTCTTTTGTAATAAATAAATTAAGAGAGGGATATTGTTTGTAGGTAAGATTTGATTTTTTAAAAATAAATTGTAAAACGATTACTATTTACTACACAGGTTTTTTAGTATAAATTTCTGATTGTCTGCCACCCTACACATACCTTATCGACCCCCAGGTTGAGAAACGTTACACTGTGGTAAGTGGTTGTAGAGTAGTAAGCAAGAACGTGCTTCTTTTAGTTGCGGATTCGCGAGAGTTTGCTTCAATATTTCATAGCGTCTCGACTGTCGAGTTTACATAACCTTAAAGTGACATGTCAAACTATGAGTCGCAGCAAAAAGCCACCATCTTATTTTAATGTATTCCTTAATTAAAGCAAGTAACTTTATATCGCATGTTAATAATTTTGTTAAGGTGGTGCGCGAAGCAATGCATTTTTTACCAATTTAACGAAGCTCACACTTTGATTAGATTCTAAAAGAGATATTTTATTTTAACCATCAATATTTTCGGTATACGAGTATTCAAATGATTTTAGACAAGTTTGGATTCCAATCCCCAGGGAGTTATTAAGATTGACATATAAAAAAAAATCATTCAAATCCTTCGTTATTACCTTGATACGTCCCCCATTACCAACATAAACTTCTTCTTTTTGGACATCACCAGTTGCCTTCAGAAGACCTTTTCGCCATCTAGCACTCTCGTCTTCTCCCATGTTAATAATAAAAGTCAACAGATGGAAGAATTATGCAAATTTATATTTTCAAACATAAGCAATATGCCGATGACAGGTCATAAGCCCTGTAAATGCTTCGACTTCTATATTTCCTACTCTTGAGTATATAATATGTTTTTATTTTTTATATGTTTATGATTTTTATAATCAATAGGGGAATATCACTTTTTTTTTCTTACATTTTTAAAGTTAAAAGGGTCTATGAAATACTGCCTAGTAAAAAAAAAATCTTTGCCATTTATTAGTGGCATAAAAAATATTTTTAATTTAAAAATTTTGAAAACGGTCGTTGCATTGACCACGCCTCTATTAACACGATTCGTGTTTATTTTTAATTTTGTTCCAAACCATTAAACATTTAATGGAACATCATCACCAATCTTGACGTCACAACCATCAATGCCGAACATGTTGCGTTTTTCTTGGGACATATTTTTTGTTTTGTTTTTTAAAGTTATAAATGAAATTATTTTCCACAGTATCCATATTGATTTTGGAAATACAATGAATTATTCAAAATCCATTTCATATATTTTTATCGGTATTCGTAGTACGTGATATTACCCTATTGTTGTGCTTTCACACTTATAGATTACGCAGACAGGGTATAGTTTAAGCCTATGACCGAGTTGCACAGTTTAAGCCCGCGCTGTGCTAGCGGGTGCCTTAAAAAACATCGAACGCTCCTAAATTAATTGATAAAATGTATTCGCTCGCTGGTTTGATCTAAAATCCTTTTAAACATTAACGGAAGGGGCTGCTTAGAAATCAACGATTTACTTGAAGCTTTACACAAAAAGTAGGTATTTCAGTTTCTTATATGGATAATTTAAATTGATTCTATCGAACTGTATTACAAAGTTTGAAACGCGTAGAGTCAATATTTAAGGCTACAGTGTTCAAATTAACAGTACCTATTTCTTATGGGGCTGTGAAAATTACTTTTCTGAATTGTTCGCTAAACTTTCATAGAAACGCCCGAAGGTACGAAACTTGTGTTTGCATTTTTTATGCTGCTGCTCGAGCCAGACTTTGAGGAACTTTGCGAAATTCCGCGGAAAGTGAGCAGCGGATAAGACCGTACACTTGCTCGCTATCATATTTAGTTATAGAGGTTACTGCCGTACTTACAATCTCAAGTATCTATTGCTGATCGCAAATAAACAGATTTTTGAAAATGAAATTCTTTACTTCATCTGAAGATCACATCAATAGATAATCCATACCATGGCCTCGATTATGATGGGAAGTTAA
Organism: Micrasema longulum; assembly: GCF_059751315.1. Lineage (NCBI taxonomy): Eukaryota > Metazoa > Arthropoda > Insecta > Trichoptera > Brachycentridae > Micrasema > Micrasema longulum. The sequence continues at coordinate 54,364 of NW_028278730.1, read as the reverse complement.
CATTTATCGTCAATTTTATCCACAAAGAAAACTTGAGTTTTCTGTATGAAAATTGGAATAAGTTCCAAATGCCAAGGCTATAATTGCAGATAATAATCATTTAACTTAATCGTTGTATAATTTAAGATCGGGTTGTGGTCCTGTGGCTAGTGTCTCGGACTCACGGACCAAAGGTCTGTGGTTCGAATCCCACTATACCCCAACTTGATTCCATTTTCTAATAGTGAGTTATTTACAACTCGTTGAAAATGGCCCTCAAAATTAAATATTTGGGTTAATCATAAGAACGCAAATATTTCTTTTTTAAAAAAAAAAAAAAAAATCAATACTATCTATTTAACATTTGTAATTTGTTATATACTTGTACATTTGTATTTATGTCTAAGAGGAAAAGCTGATCTGAAGCTACTCCGTGGGGATCCGTAAAATGATTTTTTTTTTTAAAATTATTCAAAAACTAACTAACTAACTAACCATCACGCCATTTCCCAGAGGGGTAGGCAGAGAGGATAGAACGCCACACCACTCTGTCCTGGCACACTTCCTTTGCTTCCTTCACATTCATACATCTTCTCATGCACGCACGTCGATTATTCCGACTTTTCACATGACCACTTTCAAGAATTTGTTGTACTTGATCATGCCATGTCTTTCTCGGCCTTCCTCGACTTCTACAACCAGACACATTCGCATCATAAATCTTTTTAGCCGTTCTTTCATCATTCATTCGCTCCACATGACCGAACCATCGCAAAAGACCTTTCTTAATTTTGTCGATAATGCTTAACTCAGCCTTGCATTCTGCTCTAATTTCGACATTAGGGCACCTATCATACATTGTTTTTCCGCACATTCGCCTGAGGGATCGCATTTCAACAGCATTCAGTCTACTTTCGTCCCTTTTTTTCCAACTCCATGCTTTGCTTGCATACATTAGGGTTGGTACCAGAACTCCATTATGAACTGCTAATTTAGCCTCTTGCGATAGACACTTATTTGCTACGACAGACTTTAAGGCACCATTAACTCTGTTACCGGCACTAACCCTCCTTTCAATATCCTTGTCCATATTTCCATCTCTAGTAAACATACTACCCAGATATACAAATTCTTCGACCTGTTTCAAACTATCTCCATTTACTACAATCTTACATTCAGTCATAGTTACATTTCTTTCAAAGACCATGACGTTCGACTTTTGCACATTCATTAGCAAATCACTCTCCTTGCACACTTCGTAAACCTTTGTAACCAAGGATTGCAGTTCCTCTTCGCTGTCAGCTAGGAGGACTGCGTCATCGGCGTACAGAAGGCAACTGACAGTAAGATTACTCATTTTCGCTCCCACATCCATACTTTTCAATTCTCTCATACATTTATCCATGTATATGTTGAATAACCACGGTGACATTACACATCCCTGTTTGACTCCTTTAGGGATGTCAAACCAGGAAGTTAATGACCCATTTACCCTTACACACGCTACACTATCTTTGTACAAGGAAGCAATAGCGCGGACAAGGTTGTCACTCACTCCATACTCCGATAGAACCATCCATAATTTTTTCCTATCAACTCGAAAGTTATAATAATAAATTAAATTTTGTACTTTTAGTTATTATTAATTTTTTTTATTTTTTGCAAGTGATATAATACGGAGTGGCCTTAATACAGGTACGCTTTTTAAAAAAAAAATTACATTCTATTTAGTTTTTATATAGAAAACTATAATTGGCCTAAAATTTTGGTTTATTTGTATATACTGTATTTTTTGTTGTAATGGCTGTTGTTTTCTTTAAATAAATAAAATAAAAAGTTTACATTTTTTTTTTCTAAACATGTTCAATTACCAGTAATCTACGAAAGTATTTTGAATTTGCATACAAATATACGCACTTCCGTACATAAATATCGATATAAGTTTATCCCGTCCCAGTATATACCGATGAAGATAGCCGTTCATAATCGTGGCCCATATCTTGATTATTATCTACCTCGGTATGTTCTACCGACTTGTCGTCTCGACGTCGTTTGATCGAATGTAATCAATGAATGACCTTGAAAATTTATTCCGCGTTCCTTACTTAATTACAATTTTAAATAGTTCTTATTCATATTTTGGATAGGCTTCTGTGATAAAAAATGGCTACTTTAAAGTTATTATAAACTCCAGTAAATCTCAATTCAAATAAAAAATGCTAATTTGAACGTGATTTTTATATGATTTTTGACAATTAACAAGACGGCATGCTTAACTTTCGTCCGTATTACTGAGCGATTACAAAGTCATATTTTTTAAAATCTCGATACATACACATTAAGGAAGATAGAAAAACCGATAAAAAAAAACATAAAACAATTTTTTTATTATAATGGCAACATTTTAGGATAATTTGATCTTATTTATTAATAGAGCAGAATCTAGCCACATTATTTGTGCACCCAGTCGTTCGTTTTTAAAACTGACAGTCATGTTGGAATTTTATTCGACTTCAAAATAAACTTATTTCTCTTTCATATTTTAAATTAGCTTTTGAAAATATACTGGCTATCTCAGAATGATTAAAAAATTAAATAAATTATTAACAAATACTGCTCGGCAAAACAATTTTTCAAATTTGTCACTTTTAATGAATAGATATGTAAACCGTGAAGTACTAGACCCGTCGGTACATACACCATTGTACTTACCTCGAGAAGATAGGGGGTCGATAGTGTATCTTCGTAATCGATCAGGAGAATTTATCTTCGACTATGGCGTCATAATAAAGGTATTTAACTTTTTTGAGTCGATTTGTGTACCGCGGCGCACGCTTCCTCATGTTACATAGGGATGTACCTACCCAAAAATTGAAGGTGGGGGGTCGGTAGTGTGTCTTTGTAATCGCCTGGGAGAAACTATACCGTCATGAAAGTATGACGTGCTTAGCTTCCATGGAAATCGCGGCCCTGGACCGGCACCTAAATCGTAAGACTGATCAACCTACCTTTATTTACCAGATGGTTTAACTACGCTGCTTTTGTTTTAACGGTGCTGGGCCCAGGGACACTTCCGGGTGGAGAAAGGGGGATGATGATGTTTATTATTATAATGTACGTAATTATTTATGTTTATTATGAAGACAAGGGTAGATTGAGGATAATACATTCTTGAAAATATTATTTTTAGATTATCTCATAAACACGTAGTTATTCCCAGGAATACGTTGATTTACCACAGCGTTAACAAGTTGGGAAAGATAGCATAAGTGCCTCCCATCACGCGGTTGTTTGTTACTTAAATAACATGTTATTTTTCTCTTTTTGAAATATGAAAAATCAGCAAAGAAAAACAACTTACGCAATCAAGTATATATTTTTTTATTTCATCAACGTCCAATTTTTTTCATAAACTCAGTTTGTGGAAGATTATAAAATTATTTCACCATACAAAAATAACTTTTTTTATAGTAAAGGCTGTAGTCTGATAAAATGCTCGCAAACTTAAAAAATCATACGATTTTTGCCATTTTAAAACGCATGTTTTTTTTAAACGCGCAACAATGAAAACAATATAAATAAACATAAATTAGATTAAAACAATATTTTTAAAGGTATTTCTGTTAAAAAAAATACTTTAAAATTTTATGTAACTAAAATATAATTACTGTTAGACCGGAAGGTTACGCCATTTCAAATTTAGACTTAACTTAGGTATCTGGGATCTCAATAAAGACTGAGTATTGAACAAGAATTTTTAAAATAATTTAAAGATAATTAATTGAACATGAAAGTGGCCGAAGCAAAATTTTAATTTTTTGTTCTTGAAAAGAAATACAAGCATTTTAAATCACATACATTTTTGTGAAATTTTCCTTTTTTTTTACGTAAAATTATGCCTTCGGTAATACTTAAGAAAAATAAAATTATTGAAATGTTTTAGTAAAAACCTTTTTTTATAGAATTGTATTCTCTTTTTATTTTAAAGAAGATAATTCTGGTTGTAATATTTAATTTACAACAACGTCTTATTTACGATTTTATCACCTTCAGACCCTTATCGTTTTCGGTCTCGTATGCTATGCAGCTGTCTGTTTGGCACACTGATGTGATTTGTAATATTTTAGGCAAATTATTTTAAGCGGACAAAGTCAACCTCTTCTGGCTCTTGCTAGATTATGGTCCGGACAGGATTGACGGATGCACTCCTCGTTTAAACGGGTTTTTTCCCGTTGGATCTGGAGGTCCAGCGACCATCCACGAATTTCCACTCAAAAATAAAGCGTTCCTCTGTCATTAGTGGCGTCCGCCTACTCCAGACTGAAGGAATGTCTCAATCAAATAAAAAAATCTATTTGTGTTATTTCAAATCAGTAAATATAATGACAAATTATTTGTTTATGTATTGTTGATTTCTCTTCGTGCTGCTGCGGATATCCTAATTAGTCTTCTGAGCACATCCTGTGGTCTTGTCCCTTTTTTTCTCTCGTTATTACCAAACGGTGCTCCTCGCTATTATCCGTGGCCTTGCTATATAGATATCTGGTGGTTTACAAAAAGAATTTCAAGGCTTTGAAAACTTTTGTTATCATCTCGGCGAATCGATCACGTCCAATCAATCCCAGTCAGTGAAGAATTCATTTCTCTTTTTTTATCAATACAATGAAGTGCATATATCATACATTTACTTCTGGATTATCTTCTTTCAGTGCGAAAATGCTAAGGCTACCAGATTACAAAGAGCTCCTTTGGGTAGCTTTTCTTGTTCGTCAACGAGTAATTTTTCCGTATATCCGCACAGCCAAGAAGACTTATGCCTCAGATGCTGTGTGCGGTATGTGGCGGGTAAGCTGGGTTGATTTTCGTACAGCCCTGGTCTCAATTTGGAAGAAACACTATATTCCTTTACTGGCATGCTGGGAAATGTGAAAAAGGTGATTGTTATGACCATATATATTTGACTGATCACAAATTGACAATACTGCAGTGAGGGGTATAATGAAAGCTTTTAAAGTTTTTATGTTTGGCGGTTTAAATGTAAAGAAGTATTATTTTTTTACTTAGTTTAAAAAATTGATAACGAATATGCAAAAACAAAGAAAGACCAAGTCTTTATTAACAGTTTCGGGAGAAGGGTGTGTTGCATTGTTGATTTTTGTGAAATCTAATGCGGGTGAGATTCATCTGGCTGAATTATTTCACCTGACTAAATAATGCCTGAAATTACTTTCAAATTTGTATACTTATTTTGAGATGTCGATTTGTCCCGACCCGTGCGCTTTCCGAAGATTTCCATTAGAATTACCAATTCGGTCGGAGGCTTGTGTCCTGACAGAGACGGTTTGTACCGGGAGCGGTCAAAGTTAGTTCCAATGCGCCTAGCCTACACTAGAGGCTTTCACAATGGCCCGCGGCCACCCCCGCCCGAAGGGGGCCAACGACCACTTCCGGTCACCGGAACCTGTCTCATCTGGACCCACCCCCTGAATTACATAATACTCCAATGCAGTGCAACTTCCGGAAATACATTTTATATGTTATTTTTATTTATTTATCTAAAACTTCAAGTACAAGAATAAGTGCTGTTTAGCGGGCTAATTTCTTAATGTAATATCTTCCATCTTACTTAAAATCAGATTGCTTAAAATAATTTAAAAAATGTTTTTTTTTTAATTTAGAAGGAAAAAAACATACACATAATTATTTTCAAAATTTTTTTTTTTTCGTAGGCAGATAAGGCTTTTATATATAAATTTATAAGATTCTACCCGCGGCTTCAATCACGTGGTATTATGTAGAAATTATTTAAATAATTCATTATCTGTGTCGTTTATCAGTGAGAATTTTTGTTTATCAATAGGAATTTTCCCGAAGAAATATACTTTATCGGGTTTGAAAGTAGATTGGCCTTGCAAATATCGCCATGAAAGAAATAAGATAACCCATTAGTCTATGGTTGCGAAGTATCTTTATTCTGTTCACAAATTAATCCAAAATCCTACTATGAAAGCAAAACGAAAAGCAAACTAAACTAACCTTGAATAAAGCGGATAAATAATCGGGTTGTGGTCCCCACTCCAACTCCACTCTGCCCAAACTTGATTCCCATTTTCTAATAGTGAGTTATTTACTTTTCTTTGAAAATGGCCGCAAACAACAAAATATTTGGTTAAATAATAAGAACGCAAATATTTCCTACAAAAAATTTTAAAAAGCAAGGCAGTTACAGAAATTTAAATAATAAATTTCCAACAATATTCTGAGTTTGTCCAAATTTTTGTAGAGAAGGAGTGGATTCAACTCCCTGGGGAGCTGTTTATTTTAACATATTACAACAATTCAGTGAAATAATTCAATTAGATGAATCTCACTCGCATAAATAAAGGTTTCAGTTTTTTAACTTCACAAACATCAACAGATGAAAGAATTGAAGTAATATAGATGTTCAAATATGGGTAGAACGGTGAATGTTACACAGTGTGTAAAGTGGCCATTTAAACCAGCTAATGACAGGTCATAAGCCCTGTAGATGCCTAGACATTTGTATTGCTTTCTTCAAAATGTTCTTCATCTCTGTTGTAATGTGTTAATAAATTTTCAATTGATTCTTTTTGATCCCACGGCCGACTCATTTTCAAATAATATTTCTCATTGTAACTTTATTTTAAAATTTCTATTTTAAAACACTAATTTTTGGTTATTCATATTAATAAAATAAATAAAAAACAACTTGTGTTTTAATCACTCAATTTGAATTTTTTCTACATACCGGTTTAAAAGCTACACAAGCTTCTTTGTCAAGGTACAATTATTAACTAATAACTTTTTCTTATTTTATTTTAACATCATCATCATCATTCCCTTAACGCACCTAATGGTGCATAGGGCACTGCATTGGAACACCAATCGGAGCGCATCTTAATGTTTTTTTACATGAAGGTAAGATGATCAGTCTAACGCTTTAAGTACCAGTCTAGGGACTATGAAATATATATACATATTTATATATATATATATGTATATATATATATATATATATATAGTTGGATAATTTATTTAGCGCAATTTTTGTGAAAATCACCTCAAAGGCGCTGTACAATTAATAAATATTCCAACACGTCTTGCAGCTACAGAGCGCATATATAGTTATAAATTTAGCCCTTATTTACACATTTTAAAAATTTACCAATAAATTAAGTGTATTAATGATATTTAATATATATATATATTAATATCAAAAGGAGTAAGATTACAACACGTCCTGCAGCTACTAAGCGCATAGACGATTGGAATTCTAGACCCTATTTACAAAATTTAGGTATTTTAAAGTTGATATATGAAAGCTAGATAATTAATCATTGTGCAGCTACAAAGCGCATGGACGAGTGGAATTCTAGCAAATTTAAAATGATATCAATAAATTTACAAAAATAGAGCATAGTAGTAAATTTGTCAAGTGTTCATGCCAAGAAGTAAGCAATAAAAACTAAATAAATAAAGCACTGTTTCAACTCCATGGTTAACAAAGGGAGATGGATGTCTGAAGAGAAGCTTTTGTAGACAGTGGGTAGATACCGTCGCCATGTGGCCCACTGGCTGCTTGATAATTTCTGGCTGTAAAAACACCCTTTTAAATAATATTTCATATCAGCCATGTCGGGAATCGAACTTGAGACCTCTTGCATGGTAGGCAAATGCGCTGACCATTACACCACGAGGCCGACTCTAACGTTATTTTAACAGTGATAACGAAATATTATCGAATTAATAAACATCGAAACATTCGGAGTTGATAAGTCAAGTCGTGAACAACATTGCAAGGAGACTTTCACCAGATAAACGGCGAAGTGGGATTATTCAAAACATTATGAAGAAGTGACAAAATGTGAATGTTTCTTATTTGCCTGATATTGAACCAATATTTTTTTTGCACCACAACAGGCCAGGAGGCCCAATTACAGTGGTAAATTACATCACAGAACACCCAGGCTTGAGAAAAATCACATTTAATTTTTTGTGTTCTCTCCGGAAATCGAATCCGGAACCTCCCGTGTGTGAGTCAAGCATCTTGACCACTACACCACGAAGGCTGCCAATATAATTATGTGTTCAAATTTGCGAAGGTTAAAGATATGAGAGTATTCAAAGCATACTTAAAAATTTTCCTTGAAGGAGTACTGAGATATTTTCGAAAAAAAAATGGTGCGTTGGTGTCCCAATGCAGCGCCCTAAGCATTTTTAGAAGCAGGAAGGGAATGATGATAATATTGATGCTGGAATATTGAGTCACTTAGAGTACAGTTGTTATAAATTTAATAAAATAAAACAAAATTTATAAAATAAACTCAAGTCTTAACGTGCCTTTAATCTAGAGCCCATATTCATAATGCAGGTACATAATACGAGTATACTGTATCGTCAGTTTATTTAATATACATTAAAATGTGTAACTGTGCCATCTACATTGGTGATTCTGTATTCAAGTGTATATTTTTTTCATATTTATAATTATAATAATGATAATAAAAATAATAACAATTGTTTATTAACAAAAATAACAATTACTTTATCTACTACATACACACTTAAGTAATAGATTTCTCCAGATCATGTCTAGTCTGTCTAACTGAGTACAACCTGTTTTAAGGCAGACATTTTTATGCCAAAAATAATCAATAACATTACTACCTACGTGATAATTTACTATTTTTTAAAATATTTATTTACAATTTTAAAAAACCCGTTAGGGTTACATTATAAATTTAATATTGTCTAGTCATTTTATTTCTCGTCTAGTCTAGTTAGTTCAGTCATCATGTGCTTTTTCAGATTGATTTTAAATTTGTCTCCAGTAAAAGTTTTCAAGTAGTAAGGTAGGTCGTTGTAGTGTTTAAGTCCATTATGTAGTATTTTTGACTGTCCTGTGTTTGTCTTTCCTTTTTAGTATGATAGTGTTGTTGTTGTCCGGTGTTATATTTGTATATGTCAGAATTTTTTACTAATATTATGTCGTCGTCTTGTATGTTTCCCAGTGTTATTTTGTGCACAATTTTTAAGGTCTCAATTTTAGTCAAGTAGTTTATGTCAAACTGGTGTGTTTTTTTGTACAGTTCAGTCGTAGAGGTCAGGTAGGGTAGGTTGTATGTTAGTTTAAGAATTTTATTTTGTTGTCTTTGTATTCTTGTTATGTTTGTCTTGTTGCCAGTTCCCCAAAAGGCGATCATGTAACTCAATTTACTTTTGATATAGGCTTTGTACATCATAATTTTTTCCTTTCTTGGTATAAAATCTTTAATTTTGTAGAAGAGGCTATGTAGTGATGCCATTACTTTAGTGAGTCCGTCTATGTGTTTTGTCCATTTTAATTGTCTGTCCATTGTGAGTCCTAGGTAAGTCACATGTTCTAGTTCTTTAAGAGTTTCGTTGTTTATTTTTATGTTCATGTTATGGTTCTTCTTTTGTGTTTCGAAATGTATTATATTGCATTTCTTGGCATTTAGTGTTTAGAAGTTTTTGTTTGTCCATTCTAATAGTTTTTGCACGTCATACAATACAGTTACACAATATTAATTTATTATTTTGGAATGTATTTTGCAACCATTTTTTTTACAAATTTATTAAATTGAATCCGGGTCATAGTTTTGCAACCTTTGGGTAACATATTGAATATTTTGGGGCCCAGAAATCTGAAATTTCTTTGCCCGCATTTAGAGTTCGTGATATACCCCATGACCCATTCTCTAGTTTTACTTCTGGTAGTGTGGGAGTGTTCCGTTTGGGATTTGATAGAGTAATTTACTTTCACAAATATTATTATTCTAAAAATGTTAGTTATATTTACATATTTATACAAGTTGTGTATCATTACTTATTTTACATTATGTATAATGCATAATATGTGACATAACCAATTACGAGAACACTTCTGATTGGACTTTATGAAATTTGTTTCATGATTTTATAAGACAATGGAGGGTATTAGAAGCTAACTTAAAAATCTCCATTGACGGAGCGGCTGAGATATTAGCGAAAAACTTTAAAAAAGTATTGTGAGATTTTTAATTATGCTTCACCAACTCAATGGAGAATGCTAAGTTTGCAGTGTCAAGTTGTTAGAATAATTGAAAACTGTTTTTGTAAGATTTAGAGACGGTTTTGAATTACGCTATTATTTACGCAGGTACGATTTTAAAAATAGTTTATTTTAACTTTGGTGGAGATTTCTCAGTTGGCTCCTAATTTTTTTTTTTTTTTAAAGCTCGAAATTAGCAATTAGCAAAGATTGTCATTTTTACTAGAAACTTATGTTTTTTTCATTATGTATTTTTGGATTATTTAATTTGGTACTCACTGTTATTTGGCATATTATTTATGACTCCTTTGTTTTACTGTAGTATAGATTGAGTTTCTAGAAACCTAATCTCAATATCATTTCAATGATGTTTTTATGTACATATATTATTTTTCCATTGATTTCAATGATACTATTATTTTTTATATTCGATTATGTATAAATAAAAACTTGTAAAATTCATTTTTTTATATTTATGTCTGATTATCTTTTTTACATTGTATTCTTTGGAATTTTATTATTTTTTACTTATACCTCTTTTTTCTGGATTGTTATTCTATTGCATCACATGTCATTATAATTTAATCTAATTAATTCTACTCTGTATTTTTTATTATTATTTATCATGGCTTGATACAGGCATAGCCTAAAAAGCCGTAATAAGTCAATTACTATTAAAATAAGTGTAATTTAGAATGAAGTAATAAATAAATTCCCTCATATAACGTATACTATGTAATTCTCGACCTAATTATCTAGAATCCGTTGTATTCCTGTAAACTGTTGCTTACTTTGTGGCTGACTCTTTTGTCGTAATGCTGCAGATATATTTCCCTGTGATTTAGTTTTTTTTATCAGGAGAGAAAAAAAACGATTAGATTTTTTTGTCTTTGTCAAAAGTTTTGTCGCAAGTAAACCTCTTGGGAATCTTTTCCCCCGACCAAAGTGTTTAGTCCTTGGTATATTACGTAGAGCTCTCGTGAAGAGGTGTTCCTTTGCCCTTTTTGTAATAGTTTTTGTCCCCGCGCTGTTTCTTATGGCTGTTTCCTCCTGCGAAAAGCACCGCTGAAGAATTTTCCTTTGTTACTGGAAAACTAGAAGGAAAGCGCTCTTGATGAATTATCCCGCGCGGCGTTTATGTAATAGAATTTTACTACCAGGAATTAAAATTGTGGCCTTTACGTCGCGTTGGTTGGTTGCAAGATTTAAGTCTACGACAGCGAGGATTAGGACTGTTATTTAAATATTTTCATGTTTTTGTTTTTTTTGTTTATCCCAAAACCTCTCTGTTTTCTTATTTTATAACGGATTGTCAAACATTCATTTTGGTGAGCGAAGTTAATTGTTCAATTTGTTTTTATACAGACTCATCTTTTTTTGCTTGATGGGGTGTAATTTTTTTCGAAAAGCATTTTTTTATAACGCCAAATTTTAAGAATGCTGTATCGACCGTGTTCAGTACAAAGGCTTTAAATCACAATTCTGGAAAACAATGGTCTCATTATTTCAAATGTCTTTTAAACAAAATGTGTATATCTTTTGGCAAAATGAGGAAATCATACAATTTAGCCATTTCAAAACGAATGTTTTTTTTTTTAATTGCAAAATAATAAAAAAGCATAAATTAGATTAAAAAAATATTTTTAAAGATTATTTAAAAATATACTTAAAAGTTTTATGTAACTAAAATATAATTACTTTTAGACCGGCAGATTACGTCATTTTAAATTTAGACTAAACTTAGGTATCTGGGTTCTCATATAAAGACTAAGTATTGAACTAAAATTTATTGGGAAAATTTTAAAATAATAAATTGAACATGAAAGTGGCCGAAGAAAAATCTTATTTTTTTGTTTTTAATAAGTAATTCAAGCATTTTAAATCAAATTCCTTTTTGTGATATTTTTTTTTATTTCTACGTGATGCCTAGAAAAAACTTAAATAAATATTTAAGATGAAACCTTCTTTTATAATATTGTATTATCTTTTTTTTTAAAAAGAAGATAATTCTGATTGCAGTATTCAATTTCTTACAATATATTATTTACGTTTTTATTACCTTCATACCTGTCCTTATCGGTAACGGTTAATTATTTTTTGTAGATTTATTAGGGACTTTATGATAGACGCCGTGCAACCTCCCTAGCCCACTATACCAAAGGTAGTCACTGAATGGAAAAGAGCAAAATACACAGTTCTGAGAGTGCCAATGTCCAGGATGTTCTCTGAAGTGAGAAAAATACATGACGCTTTCTTAATCAAGAAACCAGCAATTGGACCTGTACCCAGTATCGTAGATTTCTGTCAATAATAATAATATGAAACGGAAAAAGAAAATACAAAATACTTATTCTGAAAAGAAGACACGAAATATGATTTATACATGTTTGAACTTTATTTGATGATATTACGATGGAAGAAACAATTAACTATCAAAATAAATAACAGAAACTGCGATTATTAGTAACAAATCTACGGATTCTGGGTAAAATTAAGTAAAACTCACAATAAGTTCCATTGTTTCCCGAGTTGATTTTGTCTCAAATTTCTATAAGACCAAGTTGAAGTTGAATTTGGCTTACTAATAATAATATATGTCATGGTTTATATTACACTAGGACACTAGAAATATTAGTTTAAGTGCATAATACGTTATTTCCTTTGTTTCGTATTGATTGAAACTTTTCTTATATTTTTCGAAGAGAAGAAAATGGGTAAAACAATGATTTCGGGTCGACCGCTAGTCGCTCGGAAAATGAGATAAAATGATCTTGACTACATTGTCATTAAATTCTATGGTTCAGTTCGGATATTTTGTTATTTATTTAGAAAACACATACTCTGCAATATTTTATGACAATATTGAGAAACTTGTCTTGGAATACTTTTTTAATTTGGAAATTTATTTATCAACCCATATGGATACATACATTCATTTTACAAAAATTATATATGATTTTTAATTCATTCTGTGATGTTGATAAGAACATTCTTTACATCTTTTGAAGAGTTTGTCTGAGTCTTTTGTTTAGTTTCGTCATGTAGTTTATGGTATAATTTTAGTCCCAGATTTATTACTCTCGATTATCCTTGTCTCGTTTTGGAATGTTGGATGTGATATTGTTTTATTATTCTTGTATTATGTTCATGTTTATTTCAATTTTTTTCTAGTTTTAGTTATTTGTCTAAAATGATGTCAGTGGCTAACTTATGAATACATTTTAAAGATTCTAGTTGAAAGAGTTCATTAAAATTTCATTGTTTAGTTTTTTTAAAGAGTTCTATAGTGATAGAAAAGGGATGTCAAATACTGGATTCAATATTTTATTTCAACATTAGTTTATGAACAAGTATTAATTATAATTATTATTTAATGCATTAATTTCATGGATTCTTTTACTAAATGTTATTAAATATTTGTATATAGCCACTTACCGACTTTTCTATGTCTTCCAGTATCGAAACGTACCTGTCTCTTAGTCAGGACACCGATTAAACCAACATGCAAAACCCACTATACGCCTTCACCATAGTTGTTGCACAAAATTTCATACTTAAATACATATTTGTGCAGAAAATTCGTTAAATAATTAAAGGTCTTTTAATTTCCCATTATAATTGTTTCCTTTGGACCAAAAATGATAATGTTCGATCTTTTACATCGATTTTCTCAGTTTGACACATTTTAACGTTTGGCACTTTGCACGGTAGTGTGCAATATTATAAAACGTATTTTTTTTTATTTGACTTACTTGAGTTTGGGGACATTCAACTGTTAGGGTATACACAGAGGGTTCCCTAGGGGGCGAGAGCTTCCCGCCCTCGGGGGTCTGGTTGGGCCTGCGCCCTCTCCGTCCGCAGCACCAACATCCCACACAGGTGGCCATCAGCAAAAATCCAAGTGCGGCGCTGGAATTAAAAAACAATTTAATATAACTACAACGTTTCAAAAATAAATCCAAATGTTCGACACAGTGCTTGTAGTCTCGTAGAGTTAGAACATTTAAAGAGACAGGGTGTAAAGGATGGATATACATTTTTATGTGTTTTAAACTTATAATTGCATCTAAAGGTAGTCCTCCATATGATATACATTTATGTATAAAAAATTGACGTAATGACTGAATTTTCCAAGAAACTTGAACAGTAAAAAAAAATAAAGAGGATAAAAGATATGTCAGCTATTGGAAAATATTGTTCAAGTATTGGAAATACAGCGATTTTTTCAATATTAATGAAAACCATTTTAGATTAAATAAAACAGTATAACGTCGTTCGGCATGCAACACCGCGAATTCGACATTTTTTTCAAAAGTGATTTTTTGATACCATTCGATTCGTTATCTTTTTCTCCATAAATGTGCATACCCAGAATGTCATATATTTTTATTTATCATCATTTTTAGGGGCAAAATGTAACACCGCGTATGTTGTCTGCACTGCAATACCGCGAATGTGTCATGGCGGCCATAGTGTATTCACAGATTATATAGTACAAGAGTGTATTTTTGACAGCACACCGAACGTACGCCTCGCTGCTTATGGTGAGCAGTTTTTTCATAGTAAATTGTGTTTAGGTCGCCAATTTAACAGTAATTAAAAACAAATAATAATTATGATGAGTGAATTAATGAATGTGCAATTATTTGGCTTTAAAAAAATGACACAACCGCGAATGTGAACGTAACAATTACAATACCCGAATAAAAATTATTTCTGAATTTAAAACCAATAAAATAAATAAACAGGTATTTAAAAAGCAAAAAAAAAATATATCATTCATTACTTATGTAAATAACAACTTTATTCGCTCTCCTGAACATTTTGTTTCATGTCGCTTACGCGGTGTTGCATGCCGAACGACAATAAGCTGTTTACCAGGGGTGGGGTTTTTGATTGGAGAAGCAATTAATATATAAAAAATTAATACAATAATGTACATTGCCCTTAAGGAATTACAGACAAACTAAATATTATGTACATATAATTAGAAAAAGTAGCAATAATTTTACATATTAAGTAAAAAAATGCAAAAACAAGTCAACCAACTTCACTATAATATATACTTTAATAAATAATAGCCAAGTATTTTGTGGCATTTTATTTTATTTGACTAAAATGCATTAAAACCAAAATAGATATTATCTTATTAAGAAACATGACTTTTCAACGAAAAATAATTGGTCATAATTATAACCGGAAAAATCTACATATGCAGTAGATTATAAACTTTTTTTTTAAAACAAATCAACATTATATTGCTGTAATTTTATTTGTTTTTTTAATTTTTTTTTATTAGGTAATTCAACAAAGATACATACTGGAAAACATACAATTTAAAGCATTCGTCGAAATAATTTAACATGCATATATATCTTCAATTATAGAACTACACAAAATAGATTTATACGTTAAGTTGTAATACATATTTTTTAATATTTTTGTTTATACAGGATACAATGCAATAAAAAATAAGTTGTACGTGTGTACTTATTGAATAAGATTTATTCCTAAGAGATTATTCGCAAAAGCTGAGAGAGTATCATAAAAAATGTCAATTTTATTGTTTCGGCAGTATATATTATATTCCCGACACATGCGGGCCATAGGTGTGTGGTATGTAGCATTATTTGATAACAAAGGCAGTTTAAATATTTCCCGATGTCTGAGTGTTCTCAATCCTGCATTTATTTGTATTTTATTTAGAAGGTCAGTTTTTACTTTGTAGTTTAATATTTTAATGTAATGTCTGTAATGTTTGAATAAAATTCTACGGTTATTGTTGTAATGTTAGTAGTACAGTTTCCGGCATTATATATCGTACATCGGCACTTGGAATGAGTCTGTCGGCCATTTCATTAAACTTGACATTATAGAGCGTCTTAATAATAATAATAATTGGCTGATTTATACAGCGCCATTTTTGTAAAAAATCACCTCAAGGGCGCTTTACAATTGTATATCTAAACTTACATTCTAACTAAACTTAAGTGATACATTATATTTCCAGATTTAAAATTGAGGATATGATAGTTTAAAGAAGTGGGATTTTAGTTGGGATCTGAACTGACTGGGACTGTCAATGATTCGTAAGTTTGAAGGTAATTGGTTCCAGGCAGAGGGGCCGGTGGCGGCAAAAGCACACTCTCCAAATCTAGTGTTTGGGGAGCGCCGGATTTCAACAAGTTTTCCTCTTCCTGAATCAAATGCTGACCTAAGAGTAGATTTTTTTTGACATGTATTTTCCCTAATACAAAGGTCCGATAGGTATTTTGGGGCCATTTCATGAAGGGATTTGAATACTGTCCAGCACAGCTTGTATTTTATTCTCTCTGGGCTTTTTAACCAGTGCAAATCTCGAAGATGTTGTGAGATGTGAGAATATTTTTTTACTCCCGTAATAAGCCTTGCTGCTGCATTGAAAACAAATTGAAGTTAATTAGTATGATATCGTTGTCGTCTCTGTTGCACGATTCAGATTCGAATCAGAGCAGGGTTTCTGATTAGGTTTTTTTTGTTCCAAACAATTAGCAAATCTAAAAATACCGTATTAATTTGTAAATCGAAACAAAATTGAATAAAAATAAAAGATCACTTCTTCTCTAACGCTTGAAATTTCATAAGTCATCAGTTTGCAAATATGCTTACAGTTATTTAATTAACGAAACTTTTGATAGTTTTTTCGTCCCAACCGTCCCTAAAGCACTTAACAACCACTGGCGGACATTACACGTGACACGTGTATGACAAAGCTCTACAAAGCCAAATATAGCCGAAGGTATTTTTCTTAATGCCGACATATGATATATGTATATTGGCGGGTAGTGAACCTATTTAACGTGTACAACTAAATAAGTATGTTGAACCAATATAGATAAAAAGTTCGAGTTAATATGTTTCCTTTTTGGGTGATATCGTGTGTGTTGGATTTGTTCCGACGTTTCAGCCACCATTGCAGGAGCCATCTTTAGGGTAAACTGAGTGTTTTGTAGAAAAAAGTGTGTGTTTAAGAGCAATAAGTAATAGAATGTACATATGAAAATATTATGTCCCTGTTAATACTTTACAAATTATTTATTTATCTCTCTCTGAATCAATTATACGATACGCCATAACTTCCTAGGGGTTATCAAGTGAAACTAATATTAATTTTATTCAAACCTTGCAAAATTCCATGATCAAATTGCTACTACATAAAGATGTATACCGCCGGAGACACAATATTTCAATATCATTAATGTATAAATCTGTAAATAAATTATCTGTTAGGGCTCTACTTTGGTACAAATTAATTTGTCAGCATGCGTCGCACTCCGAGTATAAACTCAAGTTGGTACATGATTACAACACCAGGTTTACTAGTATGGAAGGGCTAGCTGTTCCTAGATACTGCAATAAATATGGCAAAAGTACACTGCAATACAGTTTACCTAAAATATTTAATATGTTACCAGACAATATTCAAAATACTGAGTTAAATACAGGAGTTCGACGTTTGCTCAAATTATGGTTATTAGAAAAAAGTTTTTTGTATTGGTGATAGTTTTTAATTTTTCAAAATGTAATCTGTAATTGTTTTTCAAGTAAAATTATTGTTAATGTAGGTTAAGTGTGAATAATCAATGTAATTTATAAGAACCTGCAGACGAGTTGAATGTATGCAACTCAGTAGGACTTTAATTTAAGAATGTTTTCTTGCGTACGGTAAAAATAAAGCAATAAATTGTGAGGCAAAGATTCTTGAAAATGTACGAAAAAAAAATTTATTCATAAAAACGCCCTGCTTTGATTGACGTCACTGGTTAATATGATATAATTACTGATGTGAGAGCTGTGAAGAATATCTGATTGGCTTACCGTAAACGAACCAATAGGAAGAACTAATAGAGAACAACTGACGTCACACGCGGAGTTACTTAAGAAAAACAAAACTTTAAAAAATCATAGCGCTGATCATACGATATGTAAAAAATTTTTTTTTAGCTTAGTTTAATAGTCTATTCATAAATAAAAAAAGACACTGAACTTCCTCATTGCAGTAGTGAATTACAGCACAGTTCTCCCAGGCTTGAGATAAATCACGTTTAATAATCGTGTTTTCACCGGAAATCGAACCCGGAACCTTCCGCGTGTGAGTCAATCGTCTTTACCATTACACGACGGACACCGCATTGTAACTTTGTAATTAAGTCTCGTTAGTGTATGTGGGACTCTTAATTTTTTTTGCGTTATTGCTTCCATCTGTTTTGCAAATAATAAAATTATCGTAAATTTTTAAATTATGGAAAAAAAAATTTTTGGTTAAAAATATGGATGATTAATAAAATAGATAAGGCGATCACTTTGACATGTTTTACAGTATCTACTTTAGATTCAGATTAAACCTCGCTTTGGGATCAGCTAATGGAAATCCCGCGTTCTGTTGGTCCACTAATGGGTGTTTTTCCCCCTTTCAAAAAATACGTTGCACCGCAGACACACGGCTTCAGTTGAACATAGTTATACAGAATGCAGCTAATCCACAATTTAAAAAAAATGAGATATTTATGTTATCGGGTGCAGTGAGGTGGATTCTATGTCTTGCTAAAAACAACAAGACCGGTTTCATACAAAAATTGTTTTAATCACCTTCTGAAAATAGCGTCCATCACAAAAACGGGGCATTTCTCAATTTGCAGAAAACACCCACAGCACTAAAAAAATCTTAACGAATTTTAAAAATGATTGAAACTGGTCAAATATATAATTCGATTCTTGTTTGTTATATAAAAAAAACTAATATATTAATCAACAAATTACAACAGAGATGGAGAATACCTTAAATAAGGGATTTTTTTTTTTTAATTTTACTTTTTTTTTTGCACCACAACAGGCCAGGAGGCCTAATTACAGTGGTGAATTACATCACAGAGCCCAGGCTTGAGAAAAATCGCATTTTAATTTTTGTGTTCTCACCGGGAATCGAACCCGGAACCTTCCGTGCGCGAGTCAAGCGTCTTGACCACTACACCACGGAGGCCACCAATATGATGTCTGAATATGGAAGTCTAGGCATTTACAGGGCTTATGACCTGTCATTGGCTGGTTTAAGTGGCCATTTTACACACTATGTAACATTCACCATTTTGCTTATGTTTGAACATCCGTATTTCTTTAATTCTTTAATTCTTCCATTTGTTTATTTTGGTGAAGTTAAAGAGCTGAAACCTTTATTGGTGTGACTGAATTATTTACATACTAGGCAACGCCTGAAAACAATTTTCCAATTTTGAAACTTCTTCTTGGACCAGTTGGTTTCAACAAATGGAAGAATTGAAGAAATATGGATGTTCAAACATAGACAAAATGGTGAATGTTACACGGTATGTAAAGTGGCCACTCAAACCATCCAATGACAGGTCATAAGTCCTGTAAATGCCTAGACTTTCATGTGCCCTTATTTTAGGTATTCTCCATCCCTGTTGTAATTTGTTAATCTTAATGACTCCCGAGGGGGGTGAAATCCAGTATTTTGTCTACAAACATTTGGACAAACTCAAATATTGTAATATATTGATTGTTTATCATTTGTTAAAGCCAAAAACATTCCAACTGTAGTGTAGATTTGTTTATTCACTCATTTCATAAAGGTAATATTATCCAGTGGCTAATGGTGGTTTTATTTACAGATAAGCTATAAAAAAATCTCATATTTTTTAACCTACATAGAAGGTACATAATATAATGTAAGTAATATATACCATTAATTGATATTTTTCTGTGGTTCTGTGTGATACAACAACTCTTATCCATTAAATCAACTCAAACGATGTAACTTCGTGATATATTTTATTATATAAATATATTATCCATTACTTTAATACATGACTCATTAAAAAATAAATAAAAAAACAGCACTACTAATTGAAAGGTCAACTGTCCGAGTTGTTCTGGAAATTAATAGTGCAAAAAACGGCCGCGTCGAACGCCATATGTCCTGCAATATGACGCATGAAAGTAAATGGTCATATGTCAAAAGTACCATACCAAAGAAAAATACCCCTCAGAAATAATGTTTGAAACACTGTTTTTCAAATGAAGAATCTTCAAATAATTTGTGTAATCTGCAAGTTTAAAATAGGAGAAAAAATCCGCACTGGGGTTAAGACATTCAAAATATAGTATTCTTATTTGTAAGAAAAAATAAGCTGATATAACCGGTTAGTTTCTTGGCTAACCGCAGGCGCTGGGCGCGCTTTATTAATATTTATATTCGGATAAAGATACAAATGGTGGAAATGACTTAAAATAAATAGTCATTATTAATTTGTTTTTCTGTAAATAAAATGACAGTAAAACATTATTATGGTTTATCAAATATAATGGTAAGCTGCGCATAATCGCTTCTATACACGGTTCGCCCCTGCTATTATCTCAGTTTTACTTTTCTTTACCTAACTGCTTTCTGCATAACTACATTCAGTTCTACTAGACCGGTCATAGACCGCTAATTACTCCAGAGAAGTGATACCATTAAAAATAACTGCATCCAGTTCTAAAACTGACAGTTTATTTATTTATTTCAATTATCCGATAAAAAAATTATTACAGAAATAATAACAATATTTTGAGTTTGCTTAAATTTTCGTAGACAAGGACTGGATACAACTCCCTGGAGGGCTGTTATAATCAACATATTGCAACAGAGAGGAAAAACATTTTACAGAAGGTAATATAAAAGTCTAGGCATCTTCAGGGCTTATGACCTGTCATTGACTGATTTAAGTAGCCACTTTACACACTGTGTAACATTCACCATTCTGCCCATATTTAAACATCTATATTTCTTCAATTCTTTCATTTGTTGATGCTTGTAAAGTTAAAGAGCTGGAACCTTGATTTAAGCGGGTGAGATTCATCTCATTGAATTATTTCACCTACAACTAGATAGTACAGAGTTTTAGAACGTGTTTTTTTATATTAAGATATTTTTGTGTTTTTCTTTTTTATTTGGACAATTTTTTAATTTCGATGCACATATTTTTCTTTTTTTCTCATGGTAATAAGAGTATTTATATGTTTATAGAATTGAAGAGATAAGATTATGTATAAATATTAGAACTTAACTATAAGCACCTGCTGACGAACTGCATTTTATGCAGTTCAGTAAGACTTGATAATTTATATGTTATTTTTTGTATGATTTTGATAAATAAATAAAAAATAAATAAAAAAACAGAAGTTAAGTATACCGTCTCGATATTATACAGATGAAAATGACGTTTATAATCGAGGCACAGATCAGCTGTATTGACATTTTTCACAGTTGCCAAATTAAGTGTAAACTTGCTATTACAGAAATAGTGTAGGATTCTGACTGCTGTTGAAATATTTATGTTGAATTGTAAAAATAGAAAAATATATTAATAAATACACGCTAAATATATATACGGGTGACTAGATTTTTTTGTTTTTTGTGCACTAAATTTTTTAAAAGGGTTTGTTTTATTTTTTAATTGTTGAGAGCCTCTTAGCTCTGAGCACGAGACAGTTTGTATTATCCCCAAAGCATTAAATCAATATACATTGCAACCATACAAAAAAAACAGGAATTTATTATTTTTGTCATTTCTAATTTACTGCGTTATCTTTATTTTTTTAACCAGAGTATCTTAAGTATAATAAATATCATATGTAGTTATAATAACGTACAAAGTACAATGTATAAAATAACTTTGTGATATCTAAAAATATATTGTTCTTGTATTATTTCAAAATTTTGTCATATAACACTGTTATGTTTAATGTATTTATATTCATGTTCATAAAAGACATTTGTGCCGTGTAGGTACACTAATAAAAAAATAAAAAAGCCCCCAAAAAAGAGGCTTAAAAGATTATTCTTTAAAAAAAAACACCCATTTAAAAAACTGTCCAGTATATAATTTTGTACGGGTATATTACCATACTTGAGGGTACTACTTGCAAACCCGGCAAAATCCATCTTTCTTTATTTTGAGCAAATCACAAAAAACTGTTTCTTTTAAACTTATTTTATTTATTATAATCAGTAAATATTTTATATGTAGCAGTGATGACTAAAAAAAACTATGTCCAATTATTGGAATAATGAGAAAAACAGATGTCTTTGACAAAAGTACAAAATTAATGATATACAATGCTTTTTTACTTCCACACTTCTTTGTACATGGATTAATAATTTGGTCGCAATGTAGTAAACATGTGCAAGAATCAATACAAAGAACAATGAATAAAGCACTTAAAGTAACATTTAATTTTGATAAATATACTAGAACCACAGATTTATGTAGAATAACAAAAATGCTCAATCTAGAGGAATTGATCTACACAGAAAAAATGAAAATGATATTTAAGATGAATAAAAATAAATAAATACAAATATTAAATTTAATTTCGACTACAACATACATAAAATAAATACAAGAGCATCAAATAATTTAACTTGCAAACAACCTAGGACCAACAGAAAAAGAAACAGTTTTTGTATACAGCAATAAATTTTTACAATTCACTTTCTAATGATCTAAAAATATACAAAACCTGTAGGTACTTAAAAAAACACCTAAATAAAACAGTTCTTACAGCCCGTGTGACGAGTGATATGTGATGTTATTTTATTGAATTTTTATTTAAACTATTGTGTTATTATATATAATATCCCCTCATACCAGCACTGTTGCTGATTGGGAATATTTCGTACTAATAAAATATGTAATAAAATGTTATATGTTAAGTTTAAAAACCTTGTATTTTGTCATAAATAAATCAATAAAAAAAAACATAAAAAATGACATAAGCATGATTATATCAAGAAACGGAAGTGAAATAATAAATTTTATTTTATTCATTACCAACTTTGCAATTCTCAAGTAAAGGTTGCCATGTAGCCATGCTATGTAAGCCGATAATAAAGAAGTCAAGTCTTACAAATAAATCCGTATTTTTAACTGAAAATGTTAAAATTACCGTAAAAAATTGTATTCTAAATAAGTTTCAATTAATATCTCCCTTTTTTTTAATTTTGGATTTTGCCGGGTTAGCAAATGGTACCCTCACTTATATACTAAATCGACACTGACCCATTCACAACAAAATGTTAGAAAAAATTAAATCTGTCATTGGAAACATGTAAATCACATTTTTAAAACACTAATTTATTTTATTTGTTCGTGATGTCCGCCTGTTCAAAACATAACATTGGCAAAACACCAAATTGGTGATACACCACCCGTTAAAAAAATCATTTCAGCTACCCCATTTGCGTTTATGTACAAGCAGCTAAGATAATATTGAATATTTTCTCCCATAAATTCAAATGCCTTCAATTTAAGATATTTTATAGATGAATTAACTTAATAGAAATACATAAATATGCAATATAGGATGTATCCGTTTAATATTTTGACCCACATTTTTTTATCGAATAATTCGGGAAATATTTTTGCTGCTCCCATTTTTTCATCCAAAGTCCTTCAATAAAATGTAATTCTATTAATATTTTATAGTACTAGCTGTATTATTTTGTTGTTTTAGATATTACATACATATCGTTTTATTGCGGAAGACGGTTTTTGTTTTCTTTTGATATCGTTATTATGATAACTCTTCCTTGGATAACTGTTTGGGAAAACAAATTTCTAAACCTTGAAGCGTTGAGTTATTGCGATGTATTAAATAAAACAAACAAATTAATATACTTTCCTCACTTATACTTATGTATGAACGTTGTTATCAAAAATACCTATCAAATGTTAAAATCTAAGAAAGTTGTCGCCATTGAAACTAAATCTAATAGGAGATAAAAGTTGTGAGTTAATACAATATTTAAATTATATGTAAAAGACATTCAAACAACTAAACAACCTACAACCAATATGTTATTTAATGAATCGTGTTAATGAATTGAATAAACGCTTCAGTCATCTCTTCAATTAGATTACTGTTTTGAAAAAATCTTCGTATAAGACTTAGAGGTAAACCATGCCAATTATCTTCATCCCATACATCTTCGTGGCAAAGAGATATACGAAAAGCCGGAAGATCTATCTCAAATAATTCCATGTTATGTGACAAATTGACTAATCTACACATTCTGGACAATGGGGCATAAAAACAAAAGTTGCATTCGTACCCTCATGGGTACTACTTGCAAACCCGGCGAAATCCAAAATCTTAAAAAAATTACATATAAATTAAAACTTATTCAGAATACATTTTTTTACAATAATAATAACATTGTCAGTTAAAAATACGGCTTTATTTGTAAGAACTTGACTTTGAAATTATCGGGTTTGTTGCAAACATGGCAACCCGTACTGTAGTATTGCAAAGTTGGAATGTATAAAATTTAATTTATTATTTCACTACTATTTCTCGACAAAATCATGCTTATGTCATCACTACTTACGTATAAAATATTTACTGATTACAATAAAAAATTGAAGTTTAAAAAAAAGTTGAAGTTAAGAATTGCACCAGTTTTTTGCGATTTGCTCAAAATAAAGAAAGGTGGATTTTGCTGGGTTTGCAAAAAGTACCCTTATATAACTCTTTTATCTAATTTTTAATCCAAAATATAAGAAACATCCAACGATTTTTCATTTTGTTGCTCTGTCAAAACGCCCCGTTGCTTTGAATACAAAATGGTTTTTTTGAATTTTTTTTAGAGTCTTTATTCAATAAAATATACATATTATTACATTATAATACATTATAAAGAAAACAAAGTATTAAGATATATTTTGTCCCGATAAACTATTCAATAATAGTTTGTCATCGGGTGCTCAGACATTAGTTTTAATTAATAATCAAATAAGAAGAGTACAGACATAATACTGTATACGTATAAAATAATAAACATAAAAATAGTTTAAAGATTTTATTTTTTTTTTTAAGTAAGAAAATAGAGTAAAATAATACAATTAAAATTAAAGAATAGTAATTTACTTAAATATATTTTAAATATAAGAAAGAAAAAAAAATAATAGACACATATATAAATAGTGTGTGATCATAAATGTAATCAAAACAAGATAAGAAAATAAATTAAACAAGGTAAAGTAAATCTAGAATTTCAATTCATATCTACAGAAAAAAAAATATAAAAAAATAGTAAGAAAATTAAAAGTACATATTAAAATTAAGATCTAACATTTTACATTTGTAAATGAAATAAGAAAGTAAGAAAGTAATAAAAGAAAAGAAAAGGTTAACCCAAGAAAATAACAAAAATGTAATTAATGAGGGATAAATTTTTTTTTTTTTCAAAAAATGTATATATGTAAAAAAATAATAATAAGTAAAGAATATTAAAAAATTTAAAAAATGTATTACATAAATACTACATAAATAATAAATCAATATAGGAACGTTTTATCTACTAACCACTTACGTAATAGAAACTTAATTTTATTTTTACTATGACATGTTTTCATGTCAAGTGGCAACAAATTAAATACTTTTGGAACAATATAATCCAACGTACGTTGTCCATATTTATTTTTAAATTTTGGTACTACTAGGCCATCAACAGATGTAAATCTTGTTAGATAGCTGTGTTCTAATTTATTTTTATATATCGAGCTGAACATCTGTTGGATAATAATTTTGCTCCATAAAATACCCTTAACTGGTAAAACATTTAATTTATCATATATAAATGGGGTATTATTCCTCTGATTGTATACATAACTGGGTGCAATCAATTTGACAAGTGCATTTTGAACATTTTGTACATATTTAATGTTTGTTGAACAAGAATGTCCCCAAGCAGTGATCCCGTATCTTATTATAGATTCTCCCAGAGACAAATATACTAATCTTAGTGTGGAGAGAGGAACTAAAAACTTTAATTTGTGTAGTTGACTAACTACAGATCTTAACCGTTTGCATGTTTTCATAACATGAATATTCCACTTAAAAAAGTTATCAATAGTTAAACCTAAATAAACATATTCATTCACAATTTTTAATTTATCGCATAAGCAAGCTCTATCAAAGGTAGAGTTATGAAGGCATTCAAAATTATGAGTTTTTACAATAGGTAACATATTTGTTTTGGCGTGTGGCGATCTAACATGCATTAATTGACTTTTTTTGGCATTTATTAAAAGACCCGCATCATGACACCAAATTTGTAAAATATTAAAGTCATCCTGCAACATTTCAGTACATTTATTAATATCCCTATGCGAAACAACTAGAGCAGTATCGTCTGCATAAACAAAGTGTTTAACATGTGAAAAAATATTTTTAATGAATGATACATATATTATATACAA
This sequence comes from Micrasema longulum, assembly GCF_059751315.1. NCBI lineage: Eukaryota > Metazoa > Arthropoda > Insecta > Trichoptera > Brachycentridae > Micrasema > Micrasema longulum. The sequence goes on along the minus strand of NW_028278730.1, from coordinate 28,012 downwards.
TATGGGTCCTAATATGGAACCCTGGGGGACACCTGCTTTGATATTTCTATTACTGCTTTGTGCACTATCGATACTTACGGACATTGTTCTATTAGTTAGGTAGTTTTTGAAGAGGTTAAGTAATGGTCCTCTTATTCCGATTATATTTAAACATTTTAATAGTTTACAATGATCTATAGTATCAAAAGCCTTAGAAAAATCAATAAATAATATTAATACATGTTTTCTATTATTTATTTTAAGTAGACACCAACCTCTTCAATAAAATACAAATCAATGCCGAATTGAAAATAATGCATCATTTCCTGGTCGTTGGTTGTTTTTCATATCTTCACCCCAGTCTCCCCCACCTGTATTCTAATTACGCCCCCTGATTGGATCTCATCCGAGGCCTAACGAGCCTGCCTAAGGAGACTAAAGTGCTCAAGAAGGGGCCGCTTATAATGCCCGTGCAATAGTGTTATCGGATAAGGGTGCACGTAGATTAGATAATGTCGAGCGGGCGCGGGCGATTGCATCGCGCGGAGTTAACGGTTGTTAGTCACTCCTTCATGCATATTCATAAGGGGATTACACCGGCTTATTTATGATACACGATTCTAATAAAGTAATTAACAATTAACACAGGAATTAATTTATTTTATTACTATCATTATTATTTCAACTATTAAACAGTGAAAGTACATTCATTCACATATCTATGGTTGGATAATTTATATAGCGCCTTTTTTGTGAAAATCACCTCAAGGGCGCTGTACAATTGGTAAATATCCCAGTACGTCTTGCAGCTACAGAGCGCATGGACGGTTGGGATTCTAGTTCCTCGTTTTCAATTAAGATCAATCAAAAATTATATCAGATAGGTGCTAGATTACAGGACGTCTTGCAGCTACAGAGCGCATAGACAGTTAGAAATTTAGCCCCATTACCCATTTTTAAAATTGACGAATAAATTTAGTGTATTAATGATATTTAAAAAAAATATAAACATAAATAATAAAAAAGAGTAAGATTACAACACGTTTTGCAGCTACTAAGCGCATAGACGATTGGAATTCTAGACCCCATTTACAAAATTTAGGTATTTTAAAGTTGATATATGAAAGCTAGATAACCAATCATCGTGCAGCTACAAAGCGCATGGACGAGTGGAATTCTAGCAAAGTAAAAATGACATCAATAAATTTATAAAAAATAGAGCATAGTAGTCGATTAGTCACGTGTTCATGCTAAGAAGTAAGCAATAAAAAACTAAATAAATCAAGCACTGTTTCAACTCTATGGTTAACAAAGGGAGATAGATGTCCGAAGAGAAGCTTTTGTAGGCAGTAGGTAGATACCGTCACCATGTGGCCCACTGGCTGCTTGATAATTTCTAGAAACGCACGTGTGTAGTTACTGGGGGATTATGCCTATTGCTCCAACGACTTGATGTTCATTTTGGTCCGCATTATTTCGTTTTATGAGACGCAACATTCCTGTTCAATTCACTTTTTTACATGAATATTACACAAACGCGTGTATGAGCACACTCGAAACTGTTTTAAAGACCGTGTTTCCAAATCAGTTTTACTTTTACAAAATAGCAATGTTTTTTTGTCAATAAACGAGTTACTCTTTCAAATTTTTAAATTGTATGTATCGCGATTTATAAAAAATTTAACTCGACTACTTTTACCCCTTTCACTGTGTGTTTGGTAAATTATATGTATGGCCTTTGTTGGATATTGTCATTTATCCTCATGACCATTTACCAAACATGCATGGTTGCCAAAATTATATTTTTAATATTTAAAGCGTTAATTTTGGGTCAAATAGTCTAGTCTATTATTGTATTTTTACAAATTTAATAACGCGAGATTAGATGACACTTGTATTTTTTCTTTAATTTCCTAACTCCAACGCCTTTCATATAAGTCACTAAAATATTAATTCTGGTTCTATTATAATTTCATTTTATTTTAATGTTATAACTGAGGCGAGAGTGTAAATCTGAGTCAGGTGTAATTGATAAGATTAAGAAAAGGTATCTGAGATGGTTTGGTCTAAAGAACGGATAGACGACGAAAGAACGGTAACGTGAGACAAGGACGACTGAAGAAGACGTGACATGATTAGATAAACCAAAATCTTAAGTCTGGTCATGTCAAAAGCAGGCAGAACCAAAGGGCATGTATGAGAAGTTGTTTGAATTTGCAAGAAGCTAGAAATGTATGCCAGGATAGCAGTGGCGAGTGGTGATTTTATTTACAGGTAAGCTAATAAAAATATATCCTACATTTGTACCTACATACAAGGTACATATTATAATGTAAGTAATATATACTATAAATTGATATTTTTCTGTGGTTCTGTGTGATACAATAACTCTCATCCATGAAATCAACTCATACGATGTAACTTCGTGATATATTATCTGTTACGTTAATATATAACTCTTTAAAAAATAAATAAAAAATAGCACTATCAATTCAGTCGATATTAGTCGACAATTGAAATGTCAACTGGCCGAATTGTTCTAGAAGTTAATAGTGCTAACAACGGCCGCGTCGAGCGCCATATGTCCTGCAATATGACGCATGAAGGTAATTATGGTCTTATGTCAAAAGTGCCATCTCAAAGAAAAGTAGCCCTTAAGAAATAATGTTTGAAATACTGTTTTTCAAATCAAGAATCTTCAAATAATTTGTATAATCTGCAAGTTTGATCTGGGAAAAAAAACCCGCACTGGTGTTTAGACATTCAAAATATAGTATACTTATTTGTATGAAAAAATAAGCTGGAATAATCGGCTAGTTTCTTGGCTCACCGCAGGCGCTGGGCGCGTTTTAATAATATTAATATTTATATTAGGATAAAAATACGGTGAAAACAATTTGAATTAAATGGTAATTATTTGTTTGTTTTTCTGTAAATAAAGTTACAGTCAAGCATTATTGGGGTTGGTCAAATATCATGGTAAGCTGCGCATAATTGCTTCTATACACGGTTCGCCCCTGCAGGATAGACGTGTGTGGCAGTTTATTCTCTCTGCCTACCATTACGGAGAAATGACGTGATGTATTAGTACTATTTGTTCCAAATCCTCTTTTTGCTTACGTTCTTGTTATTCAGTTCGGTAGAATGCTTGATCCTTTTTCTCCTATACGGCCAAGATTAATGACGCTGCCACCAAATTGAACCATTTTCCGTTACAAGTAGCTACAGTGCATCGGGATACAAAACTAATGGCCTTGCATTTCACTTGGGTAGAAGAATTCTAAAGAGGATTTAGAAAAAGCCACTTAATGTGTTCAAATGACAGTTTTAGATAATGCCAGTCACTCTGGGATCAATGGGGAAGTTTAATGCCAACGGAATTGTAAATTGAAAATCTTTTTATGGATGTAATAACGACACGAATACTTAAATAAAATTGACATTTGTAGGATTACCTTTTATGGTTATTCATTATTATAAGAAGAGAGTGATAAACTCTAAAGGACAACATCTATCCAACAATGTTTGAGTTTGTCAAAAAAAAACAAGATTGAAACAATACCAACTCAAATATTTGAAAAACCATCGAAGAGAATCTCACTCAAATCTCTCCCCCTAAGGAAGATCTAGTCTCGAAACTCTTTATTGAAAATAGATTTCGTCCAAACTAATTGCAACAGAGAGAGAAAACATTATTGAGAAGGTAATATAGAAGTCTAGGCATTTACAGGGCTTGGAACCTGTCATCGGCCGGTTTAAGTGGCCACTTTACACACTGTGTAACATTCACCATTTCGCCTACGTTTGAACATCCGTATTTTTTCAACTCTTCCATCTGTTGATTTTACTGAAGTGAAAGAGCTGAAACCATTATGGTTGCGGTAATTTGTTGTAATGGAAGAATTGAAGAAATATGGATGTTCAAACATAGGTGAAATATTGGATGTTACACAGTGTGTAACGTGGCCACTTAAACCAGCCAATGTTCAATCATAAGCCCTGTCAGCCCCTACATTTGAATCTTACCTCCCCTAAAATGTTCTTAGTCCCTGTTGTTATGTGTTAATCTTAATGACTCCCGTAGGGTGGAAATCCAGTATTTTGTCTACAAACCTTAAAATATTACAATTTACACTTTGTTTCTTACAGCTTTTGAAAATTGTATTTATCTTATAGGAATTTCTTGAATAAGTAAACCAAAAATATTATGTAATTTTTTGGAAAAATGTGAAGACAAAATATTTTAAATAAATGATTTCTGCGTTTGTATGCTTTATGAGATTTATTAATATTTTATAATTTCAAATTTTTTTGTTCTACGTGTATTCTTTATGTTTTCTATTTCTTATATTCAGATTCTTTACTCTTACTCATTTGTTTTAAAAAACAACCTGAACGTAACATTTAGTTTTTGCTAATATGTTTTATTTTTATTTTATATATAATGCATCTACACCATAGATTTACGTACTCTAGATCTAGTATACCCACGCCTGTGCTATGCGTCTGTAATTTTATTTTGTTTTTATTTAAAGTTGTAAAGTTACATATTATGTAATAAAAAATGTACCAAACGGAAACGAAAAAATAAGAAAAATGTATTGGTATGCACATACTTTTTGTAATAAATATATAAACATGATTTTAAATATGTCTCTGAAGTTTCGAGGTATGGCCCTGAACAACTGTGTCTAATTTTTGTTTTCAGAAAATTTTGTCCTAAGATGTTAATGCCAATAATTTATTCATGGATGTTCTGCATCCAACAATTGAAATGATTTAATCTTCAGATTGTACAGACTTCAAATCTTTGTAGTTGAGTGCTGCGGGTAGATTGAAAGCGGTACATTAAATTACAACAAGGTTGATGTAAAACAGTCCCCTTTTTTTCAAAATCCCTCTTTCCTCTACCGCTAGCAAAATCAAGTAGCCGACTATATGCTAAATTATTTCTAGAGAATCGAGAACTGTTTTAACTATCTAAATGCTTTGTTTGATACAAAAGCTATGGAGTATAAACTATGTAAGTGCAGAGGGGATTACAAGAATTGTATAAATCCCTTTGTTTTAAGAAAATTATCATTTTAAATTCTGTTATCTAATGACTACAGAATAAATTTTACAATATTAACATGCACTCGATTTTAAAATTAAGGATCGAAGTTTGCACTACAGTTCTACAAATAAAAGTATGTTTTAAAACGAAACATGCCTTTAGAACTCTTTTTTTTGCCATACAATTATTTTTTGCGTAAAATTGGTCTGTTTTGTTAATCAACTTAAAAAAACAAGTTTTTTTTATTTTGTCCTGAAACATTTACGCTTAAACTTTTATAAAAACTTCACACAGGTACATTATTCGTATATATTTTATAAATGTTTTTTTCAATAAAAATATATTTAACAATGTTTGAGTATGTTCAAATGCTTGCAGACTGGCTGGATTTCCTACCTACTGAGTTATTCATATCTAAATTTATTGCAACAGAGAGGTAACAAAACACGAACATCAAAAGATGGAAGAGTTGAGAAAATGTGGATGTGTAAACATGGGCAGAATGGTGAATGTTACAAACCAGCCATTGACAGGTCATAAACCCTGTAAATGCCCAGACTTCCATATTCCCTTCTCAATAATGTTTTCCCTCTCTGTTGCAATAAATTGTGATGTATTTCTTTTTTATAGGTTCCTCCTTAGGAGTTGTGTTTTTTTCATTATTATCAACTTGCCATATTTTAAATACTATAAAGTAGATAATAATTTGTAAAATGTTTGGAAAAAAAAACAAATAAAACCGTTTAGTCCATATAAAATTTTTATTTCTTTGTATTTTTATGTAAGATTATTTTTTAATGATAAAAGTACCTTTATTTTTATAATTATCATTGTCATTATAAATTCGGTGTTATTTTGAATACGTGATTAACTAATATTACGCATTTCATTATTATTTCTCATGTAATCGCTTCCGCTCAATACTGGTATTAACTTAAAAAGCTAAAATGCATTCGAAACAATAAAAATGTTTTTTTTTATTAATATATAAATGTAAAAAATTACATAAAAGCGTAATCGGCAAATACCACTTTGTGTGAAATAAAATATTGGAAGAGTATGTCACAAAATGTTTGACTACAAAGGACACGCCATATGATGTTAAAATTAATGCTCTTGTGTTAAAGTATAGGTAGACTCTTTCAAAATAAATATTTATACGTATTTATATATGGTACGCAATACAGTTGTAAATAAATAAAGAAGCCCTTACTCTATATTTTCACAAATAAATTGTAACTAAGGAAGAGAAGTGATTTTACATTGTTTTCATGATTTTTATTCCAATTTTGCATTTAAAATCGTCGTTTTACGAGCAATTTAGTAGCTGCCGTAAACTAAACTACCCGATGCAACTCTTTTTATTATTCCTCCCCCTCGGAGGGTGAAATGACTCTCTAAAATCATCCACTAAAATCTACCCTTTGAACGCATGTAGAATATTTTCAAAGAGACTTGGTTTGTTAAATTATGAAAAAAATTGCTCCGAACGAATAATGAAATATATACTATATAAATAAATATTGTGATGAAGGTTAAACATGACTTTTTCGTAAGGATGAAAAAATGCGTTTCTTCTATTGTGCGACGAATAAAAGCATACAAATTAAATCTAAAATCAGGTACCAAAATAAAAAATATAAAAAAATAGCCAAAAAAATAGTTTTTTTTGCTCTTTTAAGTGGTTTGATGAATACACAACTACAGATACCAGTAGTTAAAAATAAACGTTATTAGGTGGCTTTCGTGGTGCATTGGCTAAGACGTTTGACTCACGCATGGAAATTTCTAGTTTGGGTTCCTGGTAAGAAATAAAAAAATAAATGCGAAAACCCACTTTTGCATGTTGGTTTAATTGGTGTCCTGACAAAGAGACGAGTCTCAAAACCGGTAGACAAAGAAAAGCCGGTAAGTGGTTAGGTACAAATATTTTATGACATTTAGTAATTGGTTTATGTGTTTATAAGTAATGTACAAAAATGAGATTTTAGGATTAAAAAACTTACCTGAAATATTTTTTTATATCAGTAAAGGTAGTCTTAATAATTTTTACGAATAGAGAAAGTATTTTTTTTTATTTAAGAGGCAGTAGATGCAAAACGTCACACAAATGTGCTGTCATTCATAAAATTTGCCACTTTGCCCAGCTGTATGAAACAGTACTTATAATTTTCTTGTTACATTACTTTTAAATATTTTATTATTTAATTTGTTTTTTTACAATTATTCTTGAATTGTTTAAACTTTCCACTGAATATGTTGTATAATTTATAGGTTATTTTTAAAAAATAAATCTTGTTTTATTTTTTTTATTAATCTTGGGTAAAAGAAAATTTATATTAAAAAATATATATAAATATACATTTAGCCAAATATGTAAGTATTATAATTTTTTGTAAAAGGCAAATTTGCCCTTTATTGAAATAAAATAAAAGAAAATAAAGGAAACGAATAAAATTAATAAAATAAGTAGAATAAATAAATAAAATAAATAAAATAAATAAAATAAATAAAATAAATAAAATAAATAAAATAAATAAAATAAATAAAATAAATAAAATAAATAAAATAAATAAAATAAATAAAATAAATAAAATAAATAAAATAAATAAAATAAATAAAATAAATAAAATAAATAAAATAAATAAAATAAATAAAATAAATAAAATAAATAAAATAAATAAAATAAATAAAATAAATAAAATAAAAAAAATAAATGAAATAAATGAAATAAATGAAATAAATGAAATAAATGAAATAAATGAAATAAATGAAATAAATGAAATAAATGAAATAAATGAAATAAATGAAATAAATGAAATAAATGAAATAAATGAAATAAATGAAATAAATAAAATAAATGAAATAAATAAAATAAATAAAATAAATAAAATAAATAAAATAAATAAAATAAATAAAATAAATAAAATAAATAAAATAAATAAAATAAATAAAATAAATAAAATACATAAAACAAATAAAACAAATAAAACGAATAAAACGAATAAAACGAATAAAACGAATAAAACGAATAAAACGAATAAAACGAATAAAACGAATAAAACGAATAAAACGAATAAAACGAATAAAACGAATAAAACGAATAAAACGAATAAAACGAATAAAACGAATAAAACGAATAAAACGAATAAAACGAATAAAACGAATAAAACGAATAAAACGAATAAAACGAATAAAACGAATAAAATGAATAAAATGAATAAAATTTATAAAATAAATGAAATAAATGAAATAAATGAAATAAATGAAATAAATGAAATAAATGAAATAAATGAAATAAATGAAATAAATGAAATAAATGTAATAAATGAAATAAATGAAATAAATGAAATAAATGATATAAATGAAATAAATAAAATGAGTAAAATTAATAAAATTATTAAAATTAATAAAAATAATAAAATTAATAAAATAAATGAAATAAAATAAATACAATAAATATATTTAAAAAAAAAATTAACAACATTTTCATCACGTAATTTTTTATTCCCGTTAAAAATATTCTAGATTTTAGTAAGAACGTGGCCTCGTTCTCATTTGGAGGTGTGACCCTTTATTACAAGCGCGGAGAAAGTGATTGATAGTGTCAAATCAGAATATTTTAGTAATATTTAAGACGAAACGGTTTCTTAAGTCGAAACAACTTCTGATAAAGTTGGAAAGGCCAATAGGAATACTAAGTGTACTGGGTAAAACTTGTTTCCGGACTATTCGTGAAGCTAGTCACGTGTTGCAGGCTGGGGGAGGCGAGCAGATGCGTGACCTCTTCTGATTCACTTAATCTCGAATGCTCAATTACTCACTTAACTGGGAAACTAAAGACAACCCCTAGGAGACACATTGACTAGTCGTTATTAAAACCGAGAATTTCGAGTCGGATCTTGATTTGATCAAGAACAATAATATATTTATAAGTTTTCATACATATATTAGTATTATAACTAAAAAAAATAAGACATTAACAAATTGCAACACGGATAGAAAACATTTTGGCGAAGGGAATATGGAAGTCTAGGCATTGACAGGGCTAATGTCCTATCATTGGTTGGTTTAAGTGGACATTTTACACACTGTGTAAATAATAATAAAAAAATAAAATATAATAAAATAAAGATAATAACCTATTTTCCTTCGACTCCTCCATCTGTTGACGTTTTTGAAGTTTAAGAGTTTAAGACCTTTATTGGTAAAAATGTTTACTATTATTAGTTTTAAACATGAAGACTAGTCTTCAAATGAACTTATTTATGTCGAAAGCAGTCAGCCATAGAAAAATGAAACTGAGATAATAGCACTTTTGTGAAAAGTGTGAATAATCAAATCTACGCAAGAGTTTTGATGTTTTTGATTAGAATACATTTTTTTTATATATCACAAACAAGTATCTTATTATGTATTTGACCAGTTTTAATGATTTTTGAAGTACCGTAAGATTTTCCTAGTGTTGTGGGTGTTTTCTGCAAATTGAAAAATGCCGTTTTTGTGATCGACATCATTCTTCAAAGAAGATATTTATTTATTTATTTATTCATTTAAAATTACAAAATTAAATATATATGAACTTATTAAGGCTTTTTAGGCTATGCCCGTGTCAAGCCACAATAAATAACAATAAAAATACATAGTAAAATTAATTAGATCCAATTATAATGACATAGAATCACAATCTAGAAAAAAAGGTAAATGTATTAAATAATCAAATTCCAAAGAATACAATGCAAAAAATGTAATCAGAAATAATTTTTAAATTATACAAATTAAGAATCACACATAATCAAATATACAAAATAATGGTATCATTAAAATCAACAAAAAAATCGTAAAATATAGTGGTATTAAAAAAAAAAAAACAGAAAATAAGCATAATTGAAAAATTGAAATATATAAAAGCATAATTGTAATAATAATTGAGTTATGTTTCTAGAAATTCACTCAATTATAGTAAGAAATATAAGGAATAGGAGCAATAAATCATATGCCAAATAACAGTTAGTACTAAATTAAATTATCCAAAAATACATAATAAGAAAAACATAAAAATTATCAATATAAATAAAAAGCAAATAAAAGTAAAAGAGTATGGAAGGAAAGCAGATTTGTAAATTTTTGCTAAATAAATACAAAATTATTAAATTTTGATAAATACAGATGTTTGTATAAAAGCGGCTGTTTTCAGCAGAACATAGAATTGACCTTACTGCACCCGAAAACATCAATATCTCAATTTTTCTAAATTGTGCACTGGCTGATTTGTGCATAACTACGTTCAAATTTCCCATTCCTCTTACTTAGGAAATGTCACATTTACATACATTACCCAGTCTACATTATAAAAATGAATAGTATATTAAATTATTCAAGGTTTTCTTAACCGAACGGATTATCTGTAAAATATCTTATTGACGATATTTTAATATTTTTCTTGGTGATAATTGCCAGTAAAACTTTAGTGAAATCGTCTATTTTTACAAATTTAGACAATTTCCCTAGGGCAGTCTTATCTTTTCATACAGCTTAGGGATCGTATCTTAACCGCATTTCGTTTCTAAACTTGGAAGAAAATTTTAGCCCGTCGCAATAATCTTGTTTACTGAATTTATAATATTTCCTCAAGGATCCCACCGTGACGTATTTTATTCAGAAGAAGGAAAAACGACCAAACGGTATATTTGTACAAAAACTTATAACAAAATAGGCTTTTGCCATCGGATGCTCAGATCAAGGGCGTGAAACAAGCAAACGAGTTGTATTATTGTCATTACTAATAGCATATAGTAATGTATTTAAAAAAAAAGAGAATTTTTTTTTTCATCATTACATTACATTTTTTTTGCACCACAACAGGCCAGGAGGCCTAATTACAGTGGTGAATAACATCACAGAGCACCCAGGCTTGAGAAAAATCACATTTGAATTTTTGTGTTCTCACCGGGAATCGAACCCGGAACCTTCCGTGCGTGAATCGAGCGTCTTGACCACTACACCACGGAGGCCGCCATCATCAATGTTTCGAGTGTGCCAAAATGTTTGTAGACAGGCTGGATTTCCTTTAGGAGTTATTTAGATTGAAATTTGTTGCAATAGAGAGGGAAAACATTTTTGAGAAGGGAATATGTAAGTCTAGACAATTACAGGGCGTATGACCTGTCATAAGTATCATAATAAATAACTATTTAACTAAAATAAGTTATTTAATGCTTTTAGCCTGAATAAAATGCTCGGTATACGACTAAACCTTAAATTTATTTTTAAAATTACAGATGAATGAAATGTAATATGGCTTAGCGTATTTTGCCAGTTTGTAGAGCGTTGAAAACTTGCAACAAAACTGCATCATTAAGTCAAATCCGCATATTTTCGAGTTAACGTTTTTTTGCCAGTATACCCACGATACAATCCGCCTACAGTTATTACATATCAAATTAATAATATTAAATTTTAAAATATAAAATTTATGTCCTGGCAACTAGCGCGTGATATCAAACTTGATTGACAGAAAAATCGACTACGAAAGATTAATCTAAAATATTAAATGGTATTAAAAAAAAAATCTAAATGTTAATAATGAACAAAAACCTGTTTGCTTGCCATGCAAACAGTCTCAAGTTTGATTTCCGACATGGTTGATGATGAAATAAATGCTTCATAAAACAAAGTCATGAGTGATGCAAACCAATCATGCAACATCTTAGTAAATAGACAAATCATTAAAAACGTAAAAGTTATATATACCTATGACACGAAATAATGCTCGGGAAAGATAATCAAGAGGTAGAAATAGAAAGAAGGCGAGGATTGGCATGGGCTGCCTTTGGTAAGCTCTCATATATTCTAAAATCTTCGAAGTATTTACATTACTTACAGAAGAAACTTTTTGATGCTTGTGTTCTCCCTGTACTGACATATATGGCTATGAAACTTTTGTGTTCACGAAAAAAAATTTACACAAATTATCAGTGACACGGAGCCATAGAAAGGAGAATGCGGGGTATTTTGTTGAGAGACAGAAAAACCAATACATGGATAAGAGCGAGAACAAAGATCACCGATGTGGTCCATAGGGCTGCCAACCAGAAATGGAGGTGGGCTGGTCATTTAGCCAGAACCACAGACTCTAGATGGACCAAAAAGTCCTAGAATGGTGACCCTGAACGGGTAGAATAAGTGTCGGCAGGCCTCAGAAAAGGTGGTCTGATGACTTAAGACGAGTTCCAGGAAGTGGTTGGATGCGGTTGGCTCAGGATAGGGAGATATGGAAACTAAAAGGGGAGGCCTATGTTCACCATTGGACAAGAGACGGCTGATGATGACGGTTGATAATGACGGTTGATGTGAAATATTTATTTAAGAGGTTATTTTACAATAGAATATTTCATAGTCCCTGGACTGGTACCTGAATCGTAAGACTGCTCATCTTCTATTCATGTAACGATTTTTTTAATCAAGATAAGCTGCGATTGATGTATCAATGCAGTGCCCTTTGTATCATTAGATGCGGAAAGGGAATGATGATAATGATTTATATTGAATCAACCGTTGATGTAAGGTGCGCTCTTCTTAAGCTTGAGTTACACTTATAGCAACATTTGTATTTTATAAGAATCGTATTTTTATAAGCTTTAAAAAAACCTTGCCCAAATAGACGCGCAAAGTTTTTTCCGGAGATTATTTAAATGGATGCAAATACATTTGTATCTTCAGAACCAGCCAAAGTTCAAGTCCGAAACTATTTCTAGACAATGAATATTATGTAAATCCATTTCGCCACAGTTCCTACCCTTCAAGATTATTTTATATAAATATTTGACCAAGGGTTTACTGCTTTTTATATGGTATGTATTGCATACTAATAAAATAAATTAAATTTGGATAAAAAAATAATAAAACCAAATAAATCCACACTTAGCACAAAAAAAATCACTTCTGAAAAAACATAGATATCTGTTTGTTTGTCCGTCACAGGAACTCCTTTCAAACGATAAGTCGTACTTACCTGAAATTGTGCGTATCGTTTTGGATATAAAATCTCAACAGCACTATTTCCAAATTGATATTTAACAGAACTCGTCAGAACCTACTACTACTTCTAGTATTACCATCACGCCATTTTTCCGTAGGGTTTGGCAGAGAGAATGGACCGCCACATACATCTATCCTGGCATATATTTTTAGTTTTTCCACATTTATACATGTCTTTTGGCTTTGACTGCTTTTAATAATAATAATAATGTTTGGATAATTTATATAGCGCCATTTTTGTGAAAATCACCTCCATTTTGTCATGACAAGACTTTGGTTTATTTATTTTGGTTTATGTGATCATGCCACGTCTTCCTTGGTCGTCCTCGTTTCGCGTTACCGTTCATTTCGCCACGTATACTTGTTGTACCATTCTTTCATCATCCATTCATTCTACATGACCAAACCATTTTAGTGACTTTTCTCAATCTTATCAATTAAACCTGACTCAGATTTACACTCGCCTGATTTGATCATTCGTAACCCTGTCATACCTTGATTTCCCACACATTCGTCTAAGAGATCGCATTTCAACCGCGTTTACTTGGCTTGCATCCTTTTTCTCCTAGTTTAATTTCTAAACATAAGTGCAAGTAATTATCTACCGAACAAAGCTACTCTTTTGAGTTCTCTATACGTACTCTCAGAAACATAGTAAAACAGACGTAAAAAATATAAAAACTAAATTTATCTTTATGGTGGCATTATTTTTACCGCTTGATGCTTTAATACATTAATAGGGTAGAATCTAGCTGTATTTTATCTGCATCTAACCGTTCGTTTTCAAAACTGACGGTTATGTCGGAATTTAATTCGACTTCAAAATTGACTTATTTTTATCTCTTTTTTTAAATAGGTTTTTAAGAAAAAAACTGGCTACTTCAGAACGATTAAAAAACCGTGAGGTACTAGACCCGTCGGTACATACCGGTGCACTTACTTCAAAACTTAAAGGTGGGAGTCGTTAGTGTATCTTAGTAATCGCTTGGGAGAATTTTTTGTCAACTATGACGTTTTAATGAAGGTATGTAACTTTAGTGGGTAGACATGTGTATCGTGGCATACGCTTCCCCTTGGTACATATCAATTTACCTACCCAAAACTTGAAGGTAAGGGGTCGGTAGTGTATCTTCGCCCGGGAGAAATTATCTTCAACTATACCGTCGAGGTGAAGGTATTACGTCCTAAACTTTACATTGTAATCGCGCCCTGGTCTTTTGATACTTTGAACCCTGACATAAAGACGCCTGTCAGTTGCAGTGTGTATATATACAAAAGTGAGATTTCCTTAATTTTTAAATGAATTGTTTCTATTTGTACTTCGACATCTATATTTAACAATACTAGTAATAATAAAAATAGTTTATCAACAAAATTACTGTCTCTAACTTCTACATTTTTTATGGTAAAAGATATATTTGAATTATGACTGTCTGTCTAACTAGGTACAACTTGTTTTAAGGTAAACATTTTTGTGTTGAGTTAAATAAACAAAACATGACTACCTAATATTTATGTTTAAATTTTTATTATTATAAGTACGTTTTGTCATTTATGTTGATATATCAATTTTTACTATGATTATTATTGATTTTAATTATTTTTGCATCATTAAAAAAGGTCCTGCCTAAATACAGGAAACTCCTCGCTAGTCGAGATCTTAACAAAGAACCTATGATTAAATTTTTTTAAATAAAAAATATACTTAATTCCTGTATCGCATTTCCCACAGCTTAAATCATCATTAAAATATTCATCATTCCCATTCCGCACCTAATGATGCATTGGGCACTTCATTGTTACACCAATATCAGATGTCTTGATCATTTTTGTTACATGAAGGCAAGATGATCAGTCTTACGCTTCAGGTACCAGTCCAGGGACTATTAAATATCCTAGTGTAACAACACCCTTTTTAAAGAAATCCTTCATATCAACCGTATCGGGAATCGAACTTGAGATCTCTTGCATGGTAAGCAAACGCGCTGACCATTACGCCACGAGGCCGACATTAAAATATTGGTGCCATTAAAATTTGTGAAATAAAAAATAGCAGTCAGCAAAATCATTATAAAAAGGGATTTTAAAATTTAGAATACATTGTCGTATGCTGACGTATTTTAAATTTATAAGCAAGAAATTAATGATCTTTTAATAAAGTACAAAGCAGGTCTGTATCTTAGTTAATCTTAATTGTAAATCAAGAGATTAATTCCGTTGAATCTAATTTAATCGATCGTGAAGGAGATAAGATAGTCATATTTAATTAAACCTGTTGATTTATGGACGGAAATATGAAATTAATTGCTTGAGCATGTCAGCTTTGGACAGGATTTCAGTTTAATTGCTATGTTATTTATTTCAACGATGCAACAAAATCGGGTTGCGGTCCCGCGGCTAGTGTTGCGGACTTAAGGATCAGAGGTTCGAGGTTCGAATCCCATTCTACCTCAACTTGATTTGCATTTTCTAATAGTAATACGAGTCTAAGACGAGTTATTTACAATTCGTTGAAAATGGCCACAAAAATTGAAATATTTGGGATAATTATAAGAACGCTAATATTTTTATTTTTTTTATAAGAAAAAACAAAAAAATGCAAAAACGAGTCAATAAAATGTGCACAAAATATACACACAAAATATTTTTATTTATTCTTCGGGATTTCGGCACAAGTAACTAATGTTTCACTAATTGTGAAATATTGCACTTAAAGGCTGAAATATTGCACACAAGGTTAAAGGCTCATCCCAAATCTACAATTTAAATAAAACCACAAGCAGAATATTATGAAAAACTAGCGGACCCGATAGACGTTGTCCTACCTGAACTTTGATTTGCC
This sequence comes from Micrasema longulum, assembly GCF_059751315.1. NCBI lineage: Eukaryota > Metazoa > Arthropoda > Insecta > Trichoptera > Brachycentridae > Micrasema > Micrasema longulum. The sequence goes on along the minus strand of NW_028278730.1, from coordinate 12,095 downwards.
TGCTTTTACCTTTGAATAAGACTTTTCTTTGATATATAGGTACCTAAGTACTTCTAATGATTTAATTCCAAAACTATAGATAATTCATTTTCAAATATAGAACTCTTTTAGAATACCAGACTGGTAAGGGTTAGTATGAAGGTAATAAAAACCTAAAAAAGATATTGTTAGAAATTGAATATTACAACCAGAGTTATCTTTTTTTAAAAATAAAGAGAATATAATTCTATAAAAAAACATTTTAACTGAAATCTTATTTGAATAACCACTTTGTCACAAAAAAAATATGTGATTTGAAATGCTTGTATTTCTTTTCAAAAACAAAAAAATAAGATTTTGCTTCAGTCACTTTCATGTTTTTTTATTATCTTTAAATCATTACATTTAATTTTAGTTCAACCCTTAGCCTTTATATGAGAATCGTCACCCCAAAGTCATATTAAAGTTACATAAAACTTTAAGGTATATTTTTTGAGAGAAATACCTTTAAAAATTATTGCTTTTATCAAATTTATGTTTTTTTCATTTTTTTTATTACACCGTGATTTTTAAAAAGCGTTCGTTTTAATGTGACAAAATCGTAAGATTTTCTTATTTTCCGTACGTTTTACCTGACGTTTTACCTGATCTTATGAAACAATTTGATTTTTTGAAAATTTGTAGCTACCAACTTGTGCCAGAAACTTTTTTATTTATTTATTCTTGAAATTTTTGTTTAAATAGTGTGACTTCCAAAAATCCAAATCATATTCGCCACCAAAAACAAAAAATTAGTTATTGCTGCCAAAATAAACCATACATAAAAATATACCTACCTAAATAATACCGTAATTCAAATCCGTCTATAAATCCTGCACAAACATAATTTAATTATACTACTTGACACAGCAAACTTAGCATATTCCATTGAGTTAGTGAAGCATTAATAAATACATATTTCACAATTCTTTTTTAAATGTTTTTCGCAAATATCTCATTAACTCCTTCAAGGGAGATTTCTAAGTTTGCTTATAATAATAATAATAATACTCTCATATATTTATTCATAATTCACAAATTTTTTCATTGAATTGACGCTAAACAAGTCTTGTTTATTTGAGTAAATATTAGATTATTCGTAAATTAAGATTGGATTCTGAAAATCAATTAGATGGCGCCAAAATCAACGGATGATATTACCAACAGCTACTGTCTTACAAAAATAACATCATAAATAATAGAAAACAAGTTGTTTGAAGTAAGACACATGTCAAATGTTGTATTTGTTTACGAATATGTTTTTTTTTTGCTAGTTTTGGTACACATTTCTCCTTACAAATCACGTATCATTTACGTAATAACATTATGGGCCTTACTTATAAACCTCGTTTAAAATTACGTTAGTTAGAACGTTTTGGCAAAGTGGTAAAATAAGAATAGAAATACCATCTTTACTCTACTACTGTAATAAAAATCTGACATAAACTGCCGACAAACAGTTAGCAGTAGGCGATTAGGACGCCGAGAACCTGATGCCTTATAAAGTAGGCAAGCGTGTTTAAGGCTCTCAGGAGGCATCCGCAGTAAATGGCCAGCCAACGTTTATTTCCTCCGTTTGATGATAGTTGTCACCGGAGTTTTCTGCCTCCGTTCTCTTATTGCTTAATTCCTCACAAAGTCAAACTACCGCACACCCAAGATTCTCCTGAGACGCCGATTTTTAAAACTCAGAATTTTGCTATTTTGGGCCCTAGTGAGGATTTGCAGCCGTAGAGGAGAATAAGTGTTATGCAGTCGGTAACGACTATGTAAATAGGCAGCATTTGCTTTTCACTGAGTAAATATCCGATCTCCAGACAGCCTTCGTACTGTTGAATGTGGCGCCTGCTACTCTCAACCGCACCACCAGTTCTTTTTGAAAGAAATATTTAAGTAAAACAATAAAACCTCGTTGTATATTATGTGGTTTAGTGTGTTTGCTTTTTTATTTTTTTTTTTATTGATAAATTTAATAAAAGGTACATGTTTTAAAAAAAAAAAAATATACATACCTACTTTTACATATCTAGTATATGTTATCACTGTAACTCTCCTAAAAAGAGACTCACTCTCCTAACGAGAGTGACTTACACTGTTGTGGTTGTTTATTGTTTATTATAAGAGTTTATATAGTTTTAAATACGAGTACATGAGAAAAAAATAAAAACATAAGATATGTAAAAAAAATAAAAAAAATTATTATACATTCATACTAATCAAAATTTAATGCAGTTTTCACACGTGTTTAAAAAATTTCTTTGGATTTACTTTAAATTTAATTAATAATATATTATTTTTAAAAGTTTTTAGTTCATTGCTTAAAAAATTTAATTTAATTGAAAACAAAACAGGGAATGAATTAAGAATTAGAAAAAAAACAAACCTTGATGCTGAAACGGTGCGTAGATTTTTGGAGTCACTGTTATTCGGGTGATTTTCTGTATTTTTTCCGTTAGAGCCCATAGTTTACTCTAAAGATGGCTCTTGCAATGGTAGCCGAAACGTCTCTATCATCCAAAAAAAGCAAAATATCTTGGTGCTAAAATCCCTGATAAAAATCCTTGTGCTAAATCCAAAACTTGATAAATACGTGAATTAGGATCTTAAACTAGCTAACTTCCCAAAATTATTTTTCCGTTTGAGATATAAATCTAACAAGGTCAAAATTTTTAAATACCTGGTGATGAGAAGGTCAATTACTGGTGGTCTCGGGTCTCCCCTCAGCAAGGGCTGGTGCGCCAGCATCTGGTCTGGGGAGGGCCAGCTCGCCATGGACCTTCCAGACATGGCCCAGCCGATTGGGTTCTTGGGCGCCAACACGCTGCAGGTCCTGGACTTCTGGATATCAATGTGCAAAGGCCACTTGGCCTGCCAAAGATATCATCACTTTTCCAGCACTCACTTAAAAACTTGTAGTGATAAAAACGTTTTTGGTTTTTGCAATCTCAACCACGCTTCTTTGTGGAGTTTGTGTTTGTTTAAGTTTTTGATCACCTTTTTTTGTCTTTATAATCTCACATGTCACATTTTTAAACCAGTTAATTTATTTTAGGAATGTTCCGTCAACTTGATATCAACTTTTGCTTGCAATTTTAATCGGTTTCTTGTTTAATGTTTTGTTATTTTTTTCTACTAGCATCATTATATTTATGATTAACATGCGTTTTTTTTAATCGAATAAATATTTTTACTTTTAAATCACGTACGAGTAAGTGAACAATCTTAAATATTTTTTTACAAAGCCTTCCCACCTATATTTTAAAGATTTTATAACCAAATTTGATTCTATAAGAAAAGGTGATTCATACAAACATTAGTTGGTATTTATTTTTATTTTTTTATTTATTTTTTATTTAGCAAACATACTGTACAGTTACATAGTTATATATTTTACATAGTTAGACTTAACTCTAATGGACCAGTGAAGTTTCCATATTATAAAGTAATTGTATGTAAGGTTATTAATTAAAGTACAAAAAATAGAAGGAAAATAAAAATAATTAGAAGTTGTTCAAAAATTAAAATTTAAGTAAAAAAATGAAGAAAATTTGTAAAAGCAATTGAAAGTTAAGAATTAAAATAAAGAATGAAATACATGCTCAGATGTAAAAATAAAATAAAATAATATTTTTTTTTTAAAAAGGAAAAACATAAATATACACACACATATTTAAAGGGATTCAAAGAAACGACGAGAAGAATCTTTAAAGAATCTTTAATTAAGAAAATAAATTTAAGTCAATTTAAAAACATCTTCAAAATTAATAACACATAGTAAGAGAAGCAATGTATTGATTTTAGATACATTTACAATATAAGTAATTAAAAGTAGTTTAAAAGTATAAAATCATGTCAATGCAGCAGAGAAAAAAAAGGAATAACAGGTAGAGGAAGTAATATTTAAAATTTGAAAAAGCAATATTAGAAGAAGATTTTAAACCAAAGATAGTTGATAAAATTTCATCAAGCGATTTTCGCAGTAATACAAATTTCAGTAGAAAAATTTGATTAAAATTAACAATATGAATATATGTAACGTGAAGTGATGTAAGAGAAAAAAGGATCAACAGAAGTTTTATTTATAACTTTCGATACTTAATTTTTGAATAATTGTAATTCTGTATGATAGATATCTATATGGTTAAAAAAGCTGTTAAAAATGTAACACAATCTATGTAAAAACGAATTCCGACAATAGTTCGTATTGACGCTAGGTATTCGAAAGGTTGGGTGATTACGTAGGGAACGTGATGGACAGTTAATTTGAATTTTATTTAGAAGCTGGGACGAATCAGTAAGACTGTTAATAATTTTGTAGAGGAAAGTAAGGTCCATTAATGTTCTCCTTTTTTCTAGGTTAATAAGTTTGTGATTAAGTGAAGATAAGTCATAATTTGGAAATATAAGAAAGCCTCGAAAATTTAAATGTTTTAAAAATTTATTTTGTTTTTTCTCCAGCCTGTTAGTATAAGTAATGTATTGTGGATTCCAAATGATAGACGCAAATTCAAGATGGGTTCTTACATAGCTGTAATAAAGATTTTTTATAGTTAGATCATTTTTAAAGGGTTAAGATACGCGTATAATAAAATCTAACATTTTATATGCTTTTTCAATAATTTTATCAATATGTGATTGAAAAGTCATTTTTGTGTCCAAAACTACACCTAGATCTCGTATTTCTTGGTATGTTAACACAATATTTAATTCGATCAAGTTTTGGAGTGTACAGTGTAAAAATGTCAAGCAAAGATGACTTGTATTCTGTAGCAAAATTGTTTCCCTAAATTCACCTATTTCTACTCACATACGAAATTATTTCCGTTCCGCATTCTTGGTATAGTTCTAACAAACTCATCAGTGTAAAAGTAGTAATGAAACAAGAGAAATTCATTTATTTGAAGGTCTGTCGCCTGCTGTGAAATGAAAATCACAGAATTAACTGAAGTTGTGGTTTGAATCAGATCAACATTGATTGAAACCCTCTCGCCGCAGAGACGCAATAACAATTATTGGCTGCGTGACTGACGCGGCCATTTTCATTTGGGCCTATTTTATTTCCTGTGAATCTCAATAAAGCCTGCCATAGACATTTATTTTCTGCTTCCCTTGGGGAATTAGGAGCTGAATCATTCTGACAACGCGACGAAAAACATTGATAGTGGAAGAAGTGATATTTTTTTTCCTGATTTGATACGATTGCTTGAATTCCTACTGTGGTATTTTGAATAGAAAAATGCAAATATTGCACAAAAAAAACTCACAATTTAATCAAAAATAATTTTGAGCTTTATTTTAGAAAATAATAAAGGCACTATGAAATATTTAACGCATCATTGTTTTATTACGGAACATAAAAATTTATTTTCGTAATTCTATAGTTCAACCCTACATAGCTAAATATATTTTAAAGGAACAGTGTTACCTACCATTAGCTGACAGACGAAAAAAAACAAATTTAAATATTTTTTTATTATCATATTTGAGGGCATTGGAAGCATAAGTAGCAAACTCTCGTTTTGGTGTTTTCGAGAAAAATACCAAAAACTGCTACACTAATGCCAAAGAGAGTATTTATGTTAAAATGTTTATTTTTACTGAACTTAAACTTTAAGATACTAATAAATTAGCTAAAATAGAAACACAAATTCAAAAAAAAAATTTAATATTTGTATGGCACGGCGATTTTGAAAATTTGAATCTCAAGCCTGTCATTGGTCGATTAAAATGGCTAATGGATATTGGTATGTTTGCTTCCAAACACTATTTGCAAACCATCAGAAGTATGATTTTAAACTACATTTGCAACTCAACTCATGATTTTTATTTTTAAAAAGTTAATAAACTACAGAATGACATCATAACACTGTAAAATGAAACATTTGTCAGTGTGTAATAAGTTTATGTTCCTTTAATTATATTTATTTTATTATTATATTAAAAAAATTGAATTGGTCAACTATATTATGAAAATCCCTCTCCTCCCCTTCTCCACTCTATTTCCTCATCCCTTAACCTTCTTGCGAGCTCTTTCTTTTTCTCATGTCTTATACAATATATTATTTTTCTCTTTACTGTGTAACATGTTCTCTCATTATATTTGTGAAAAACTTTAACTGGATGTATGTACTATTTTTTATATTTTGTATTCTCATATAACAACTGTTGTTTTTCCTAAATAAAAATATAAAAAAAACAAAAAATTTTTTTTTTGGAGATTGCTATCTTTGCTTTCAATGCCCTCATTAGCCTCAAGTATCTAACAATATATAACAACATGTAGTCAAATTTGCCGGCAAACTATTCTAAAGCTAGCTTAATTAATTATTTGCACTCGTCGCAAAACTGAAACACTGTGTTCTCCAAAAATTGCCTTCTTCAGGAGAGACACAAGCTCTTGGTCATCCTGTTAGTATCAATAGAACACGCAACTTTTGCGTTTGTTTGACTATACTTAATATGTACTGGCCATACTCTTTTAATTTTTAAGATCGTTGATTTTAGCTTCGACATTCTCTTCAAAGTCTTAATACTAAAACGTTCCTACAGCCATGGCTGATGAGAGATTCTGCTAATTTTTGAACAAACACTCCACTTTTCAAAGGCGCATTCGTTGCCTCACCATGTTACATATATTTATACTCTCTTATGAAGCTTATTAGCTTGATGTGCCGGAAATGCACAAGAAACACACTTAAACACGTAAAAAACGGAGGTATATAATATGTTCGACTAATTTTTCAAACGTCTTAATGTATTTAAGAATGGAGCTATTAAAATGCTTTTTTTATTTTATTTATTTATTTTATTTGACACTTTATATACATATACAATATATATACATATAAGGGCGGGCATATTGCCTTAAGGCAATTTCTTCCTACCTACCCTAACCGTTCAGTTTGAGAAAATTATTAATACATGGACATATTAAATCTTACAATTTTATACAAAAATTAAAAGCAAATATAACAAAAAAAAAATTAACACTATACTATGAAGTGGAGAGGGGATGGGCGGCCTCCGTGGTGTAGTGGTCAAGACGCTTGACTCACACATGGAAGGTCCCGGGTTCGATTCCCGGTTAGAACACAAAAATTTAATGTGATTTTTCTCAAGCCAGGGTTGATCGGTGATGTAATTCACAACTGTAATTAGGCCCCCTGGCCTGTTGTTGTGCAAAAAAATAAATGAAATAAAAAATGAAATGAAAGAAGAAGGATTAAAGAACAACAAGCATATATACGAGTATTTAAACAAATCAAGGGCTCTAAGACAATCGAATTAATTAATTTGCTGAGCTAGTGATTTATCTACTAAGCAATGAAAGAATATTGACAAAAGAGTATTTTAAATTTATAAATAAAAAGTTCAACAATGTTTAAGTGTGTCCAAATGCTTGCAGACTGGCTGAATTTCCTCCCTAGGGAGTTATTCATATTAAAAAAAATTTCAGCAGAGATAAAAAATATTTTTTAAAAGGGAATATGGAAGTCTAGGCATTTACAGGGCTTATGACCTGTCATTGGCTGGTTTAAGTGGCCACTTTACACAGTATGTAACATTCACCATTCTGCCCATGTTTGAACATCCACATTTCTCTTCCATCTGTTGACTTTTGTGAAGTAAAAGAGCTGAAACCTTTATCACGTGGGTGAGATTTATCCGGTTGAACCAAATCTCCTACTAGGCAACGCTTGAAAATAATTTTCCAATTTTTATACTTCTTCTTTTACCAGGTAGTTAATTCATCAATGTTTGAGTGTGTCCAAACGCATGGTGAATGTTACAGTGTGTAAAGTGGCTACTCAAACCAGCTAATGACAGGTCATAAGCCCTTCCATATTCCCTTCTCAAAAATGTTTTCCCTTACTGTTGAAATAAATTTAAATAAAAATTTATTTAAATAAATTTACTAACCACCTTTTTGCTATTACCAGTGACTTTTTCATGTGTGATATAATAGTCAATGCTGTAGAAATGATTTTCTTAATATTTTATCGATTCATGGCATATTGTCTTTTAAATATAACAATAACACTATTATGAATACAATTATATTGACAAGGTATTAAATTTTAAAAAAATAAAGATAGTTTAGATATCGCCCAAGTCTTTGAATTGGTGCATTTTTGTAACGTTATATATGATGAGTTCATGTATATGTAAATAAAAAAAACAGTCCTTGAATCCAGATAATATCACAACAAAAAGTTTTTTGATTAACAATTCATAGTTAAATTATTCTATCTGTAAACACTAATATTTCTTATATATTTTACTTTATTTTATTTATTTATTCATTTACAGAAATTTATTATTAAAAAAATTAACGAGTCCTAACTTTATGAGGCCAAGAGCCTTGTGTTAAATGTTATGACGTTATTTGTCTGTACTCTCTTATTTTATATTAATTCCTAAATATATGGTCCTATATAATGATGATCTTAAGTAATATTTGTGGTGATATACTCTTTTGTATGTGTTAACCAATTAATGGACCCAAATTAACTCGGGACTGTTGGTCTCATAGAGTCGAGACATTTGTCTCAAAAAATCAGTTATAAACTGTTAATAAGTAAGTAAATAAATTAATAAAAATGACACCAATGTCTATGCACTTGATGATTAACTATTTGTAAGTTTTTTATCGGGTTGAAAACCATTTGATATTTTAGGTTTATTATGTAAAAATATATTATGTTTTGTATTTTTTAAGATCATTACATTTAAGACACGTAATTTATTGAGTCAATTTATCTTAACTAAATTATATTTAAATTCAATGAGGAACTTCAGCCCTACAGGAAATGGGATAAAAAAAATGTTTTATTACATGCGGTAAAAATTGAAACATTTAATTGTACATCAAAGTTTCCCGAAAATGTACGAAAAAAATAATAAAATATATTTTAACACAAACGAACTACTTTGAACGACGTCACTGCTTCATTTGAATCAACCAATGATAAGATAGTTATGGAAGATTTCCGGTTTGCTTGCAAAACTGATTAAGTATAAGTGTAAGAGAACCTCTGACGTCACGCGCGGAGTTATTTCAGAAATAAAAAACTTTGAAAAATGATAGCGCTGATAATACAATATATACCCCCACAATACATCACATACAAATAATACAATCACTAGATTCTCAACACATAGACAACTTAAACAAATACAAACTAATACCACTTTCGGATAAAGGGATTTTGAGTATTATTCAATTAAAATCTATAACCTACTTCCGCTATCTATTAAAGCAATGAGTAATGAGAAAATGTTTAAAAAGGCTTTAAAAAGATGGATAGTGGAGCTAGGTAGAAGTAAAATGGACTGTCTTATTCACTCATACCAATACTGAATTGACTGCTCCACAACTGTATAGCTTATGTTAGGTTTTTGTTATTTTCATTGTGTGTTTTGTAATATAAATAATATAGATGTACATAAATACCTTGTTTTTAAAACTGTCTGAATATTTGTTAATTGTGTTTTGTTTTTTAAGTTAGTCTTCTTTGTTTATGCTCAAATATAATTAAAAAAAACGAAATTGTTAAGTGTCCTCAGCACGGGATACCCCAGTGAGGTCACATTATTTTTATTATTAATTACAGTTTGTAAGCGAAAAATATGAATAAATAAATAAATATAAAAAATTGTTAATAATTAAATATAAAAATTCATAAACAAATAAATAAAAATAATGAACTTCTTTTTTAAATTATTTAAAAAAGAATTCTTATTTCACAAAACAATAGGCAGGTTTTACGGTTACTACATTTAATTTATTTCATAACCTTCTTGATTAAAGATACAACATTTCATCTCCTGTCCTCAGGACCCTTCCGGAAGTTTCGATAGGGGTTGTTGAAAATATGACAAAAGATCTCCTAGAACAAAGGAAATTGTAACCGATGCATCACAAAACATTCCTAACCATCTTATTGCGGAATCGGAAAATGCGAAAACAAAATTGGTTTCGTAATAAATGAACTTTTCGGATTTGTCGACAAGAAAATAAATTTTATGATTATTCAGATATATTTTTTTAAACATTGCCCATAGTAAATAAATGAAAATAAATAAATAACAAAATATTCGGGACAAGACATGCTCAACCATTAAAACAACCAACAATATATATGTAAACAATTTAATTTATATAAATATGTACGCTGACAATTATTATAATTTTTTTTCAGTAAACTAAATAAATTCTCCACAAACCGTTATCAGGAAATGGTTATATGGATTTGAAAAAGGTCGATCTCAACAAGATATAGGAAATAGCGCTATCCCGATAAATGACCAACTTATGAAAAAAGCGAGTGCATGTATTCACAAGTGTATTATTAAACAAATAGTTGAACTTTCTAATAAAATTCTTGTTTAAAATCTTAACAGTCAGTCTCGCGGTATAGAAGTCAGCGCATTTGCCTGCCACGCAAGAAGTCTCGGTTTCGATTCTCGGCATTGACATATAATAGATAGACTTGCCTACGTAGAATTTTACAAATTAAAATACTTATAAAAACATACTTGTTACTACACGAAAACGCACACATAGTTACTAAGTGCTGTATGTTTATCCATGGCGGCATTCAATGAGCACGCATATGCTACCAAAAAATGAACGATACCAATTATTGGTGCATAAAAAAAGTTTGTATTTTAACGTTAACAATTAAATTCACTTTTGGTGGATCCCAATCGGATTTTTTTCTTAAATTCTATATAACTTCGACCCATTTGTTCTATGATTTTTAGGAACGAAAATATACTGTTAACTCACGTTTATTGTATTTCAAAAACGCCACCGTGAAGTCAAACTAGTGAAGTTAAAAAGCAGAAACCTTTATTGTCGTGAAGAGATTCATCCGACGGAATTATTTCACGTACCATGAAACGTCTGAAAACAATTTTCCGAATCCAGTCCATTTGAAATTCAGTATTTTGTCTACAAATATGTATTTATAAACAATTTTTAAATACTGTGATTATGTAAAACTTTCAAGTATATTTTTTATCTGAAACAGCGCTCTGTAGCTGCAAGACGTCCTGTAATCGAGCTCATATCTGTTCCAATTTTTAATTGATCTTAATTGAAAGCGAGGAACTAGAATCCCAACCGTCCATGCGCTCTGTAGCTGCAAGACGTGCTGGGATATTTATTAATTGTACAGCGCCCTTGAGCTGATTTTCACAAAAATTGCGCTGTATAAATTATCCAACTGTATATATATATATTTGTTTAAAGTTAACATAAGTAGGTTTTTTAATGAAACGACTTTAAAATGGCAAAATTGCATAGTTTTCGTTTTAGATTATAAGCCTTAAGATAGATTTTTATTTTTTTTATTTTTTTATTTTATTTATTAATAAAACATATAAGACATGAATATCATGATATTATATTCCCAGGAGTTGTACGAGAAAACTCATTTGGGACGGTACATAAAAAAAAAAGTACATTTCTTGTAACAATACATAGTATACATTTAAACAATAAAAATTTAAACAAATTTTAACAATCTATGAACTTAATATTAAAAAAGGAAAGAAAACATTTCATTGCAAAAGAGAGAGAAAAATTTTTTGGCAAAGGAATATGGAAGTTTTGGCATTTACAAGGCTTATGACCTGTCATTGGCAGATTTGGGTGGCTGTTTTGCACCATTTTGCTCACCGTTTAACATTCACCATTCTGCCTATCTACGTTTCGTTAAATCGAGACGTACCCGTCTGTCGTCAGTAAAAGCACTAACGTGTAAAATTCGCTACACACTTTTATCATTATTTTCAATCTTATTATTAGAGGTGAGAGTCAGTGCTATACAAGCTTCTGACGTCACTGATACCTATAAAAATTTATTGTGTCGGATTCCCGTGAATAGTTCTCGCTGTACAAGCCCAGGTTTATAAAGAGACTGGCTGCTGTGTGAAAGGCGAGAGTTCTTATTTTGCTGAATCTCTCCTTCCAAATCCAACTTCGTAAAGTATCGGGCGAGCTCCTTAACATCCTCAGGTTTAACCTGTGGTCCCCCGAAGATGCGACTTCTTATGTAATGTAAAGCATT